>NW_019213776.1:0-19800 GCF_002532875.2 Varroa jacobsoni
ACTGAACGTACATACATTATAGATGCAAGAAAAAAAGTATTTAAAAATCAACGTATATCTGTGAATAATTTTAAGGAAAGGATAAAGCAACAAAAATAACGTTAACGTTCGTCGGCAATCCTTATTTGTGTGAGATAGGTTTTTGCAATAGCGACTTTTGCCGCTATCTCTCCTGAGCCCGGCCTCAGTTCACATTTCGGTAATTTTCATTGACCTAGGCTATCAGAACCCTGAATGATTTCGTAGCTAGGGGCGAATTCGGACACGAACTGCGGCACTAGTAGCGGCATTTCAAAGGGTACCATGAAATACGAAAGTTGAAAAAAGTAACCCTACTATCATAGTTTAAGCATGGACTCAGCGTATAGAAAAAAATCCGCGAACAGGTAGGTTTTATCACATAGTTTGGTTGTTTACTTATGTATAGATATTTCATAACGATAACTAAAACAAAAAACAAATGTTGCTTTGTCCTCTCGTACATGAAATCGCACCTGCCCATTTTTATTTAACCATTAATTAACACACGTGTACTACATTATCGATATTGGTATCCGCCATTGGTTCTACCCGCTGAACAAGCACATAAGCGACAGTAAAAAGTACCATCTGCATTTTTATTTTTTGCGTTTCACTCAACTTTTCGAAGAGCTCAACCGCTGCGAACCGCAGATTTATTGCAGCGTACATCTAACACTATACCTTTTTATCGCAAGAAATAGAGAATTATTTCATGAATAATTTAAGACGCACGAGATTTCACATACAAAACAGCAGAGCGTCACGCTGATCGACAGAAAAACCAGATCTTGGATTTTGTTCTCAATAGCAGTGCACAAATGTATCCGCGGACGACTGGTTTTGAAATGGTGGCTCGAATGCATCGCGTTTGCTCTAGTTTTTAGTAAAAAATATCAGTAAAAAATATCTCTAATCATACTTTAGACTATATTGAGTTAAGTTCTATGACCTTATGAGCCGTAGCGGCTGTTATCGATTCGGTTTCTTCCATGATAATTTGTGCGATTTCCAACGCGTTTATTTGTGCTTCACTGTTCACACTGACTTCCTTCTCGCATCTACAATTCATATAATAGACGTCCTCAGCAGTCACGTGGATGCTGTCGTTTCCCTCACGAAAACGTGCTGGCAACTCGATACGAACTTCGATATACACCTTCCCGTGCTTCAACAGGAGATGAGCATGACGGAAGCATTCTATATCCGCTTCCAGCAGTGAATCACCTAAAACGCAGGACCACATAATTACGTATAATAACGAATAGCGGAAGGATATTTAATAACATGGCGAACACAACGGGCGAGGGCTTGTACTTCAATCTGCAAAGTACGAACGAGATCACCGCAAGTCGTCTAATCTAAACGCAAATCAACTGTTTTTGACCAGCTGAACGAGAAAAGGTGCGCATGCGCATTGCTTCTTATGATTTGCGTGTCTTGTTCTGACATTAATTATTAAATTAACAGGCCTTACATACTGTAATGTGTAACATATAAGGCTACAACCTTCCTATTTTATAGTGTCCTTAAACGTATATTATAATAAATTCAATTGTGTGTATCAGCGCCTGCCCGAAAAATCATTTCATATTAGTGCACTAGTGCACTCCTACATGAATTTCGCACCGGATAACAATGTACAGGTAATAATAGCAGTAAATGTCTGTAGTATGTTATCGAACCGTGGCTTGAAATTTTCTGAACGAAAACGATTAGTCTTAGCTTTCCCTTAAAACTACGACCGGAAAAGCTACAAGAGTATCTAATACACATTTCCCCTCGTTCCATCTGGGTGGATCACGCACTTAGGAGAGATATCATACATACATACCCTGTAGAGTCAAAATTGCGCTGAGGACTTCTCTACGGTGGGTCATGCTTCTTTTTTCTGCCTCTAGACCCGCTGCGATCTCCCCGTAAACCTTGCTTACAACCCTTTCCAAAGAAGTTTCCGAGAAGTCTTGCCCGAACTGGCCTAGTGCCTTTTTTAGGATAGGCGACATGTCCAAAGTTAGCGAACATAAACGCCCCATTGCTCCACTCTGAAGGTAACATCACAGAACGAACAGCAAATTTGATTTGCAGTTTTTGTCGGATTTCTGCCGATTTAAAAGATCATGGGTAACCACTATAGTTCTTTCGGTAGATATACCTTTGCCACGATATTGCTTGAAACAACTGTCTACATTTAAACTGCGTACCAGTTTGCAGCGAAGATCAGCGAATAGCACAGGATCATTGTCGAAGTACACACGGATCCAGAAATCTGCGAGTTCTGACAAACCGTGCGGCACACTAGCCGAACAGAATCGCTTGTCCACGTATGCGCTGTTTAGCAAATGTTCATACTCGCGCCGACACCCTTCAGGTATCTGCCGCAATTCGTAGAGTATCAACTCGGAAATAAGTTCTTCAAGCACCTATGCAATACAAGAATTGCCGAAGAATAAAACTTTAAAATAGAGGAGAATGTGAATACATCGCTTTAATGTAAATGGTAAAGGAGGTACCGGTGGAAAGTACCCTTTTTCACGTGCCGCTATCGAAACAAGCTATGTATATTACGCACATATTCTTGCTACTGATAATAAACCGTAGATGAATTAAAAACAGGTTTTCCATGTGCCAATAGTTCAAAATACTGTGTTTTATTATAAAGAATGTTTGTAAAGATAACTCATACAGTTACATTGTCTTCTAGCATGAATGACCGTATCAACTAGAAGGAGATAATCTTGATTGTTTTTTTAATTTTTGTAAGCTGCACTGAAATTTCGGTTTTGACTGAGCTTGGTTTTGTTTCCTTTTAGCGAGAGTAGCGCGTATTTTTTTATAAAAGTTGCACATACTTATTAAATTGATGTTAAGGTAAACCTTTAAATATTGTTGAGCATTGATTCTAAGGTAGAGATTTATAAAAAGGAATGTCAACTGAACTAGCGACGTCGTCTCAGAACATAATCCACAATGCCTACATTATACGAAGAGCGAAATTGCAGTACTCAACGGCTGTACACTTGTCGCTTAAATCATCTGGTACATAATGGCCTTGACATAAATGCAATTATTAAAACACTGAAAAATCCAGTTAAGCTTAAGAGTATAAAGGATCAAGATTGTTAAGAAATTATAAATGATGAGAACGATTGATATCTTTGACTTTTGAACGAGTTCACTGATATTTTTAATGAAGAACTATGACACTTTCCGTTCGAGTGGATAGCTTTAGGAAAGATATACGTATTTCTGTGGAACGTGTTAGGCGATCGAGGTAATCGATAAAAACTTACATTTTATTTCTTTTCGATGGAAGAAATTCAAGCAGCAAAGGAAACGGATAGGAGTCTACTACTGAGGTGTTCCAGACGGGTGTCGAATTTAAAAATTAGAATAAAAACAAATGTGTTTATATTGACGTCATATTTGGGCTATATTATCTTGCCCAGCACCAGTCGTGGTCATGTCACAGCCGTATCCTAATAAATCAATGTTAACGCTAACAAAGTACTTGAACTGGTAGACTGGAAAGATCCTAGTTGCCCAATCTTATGTTTAGATATACTATATCTTTATATATAAGATCTATATATGACTTTAGATATAAGATAAAATGCCTGTTTTACAATACCTTAACGAGGGCATTCTTCCGGCGCACGTCCCAGGTAGCGAGCGACGGTAGCTTGGTTATTTGAGGCAAAAAGCCGTCATTAAAGATAAAATCTGGCGCAAATTCTGGTTTCGACGAGTTTAATATGACCCACCAACTTGTAGCTCCCCTGTTGCCATGCTGCCATCTCAGCTTGAAGCGATCCACTTTCGTTGCTAAAATGTTAACATAAATAAATACACCGGAGGCGCGAAGAAGGTGTTAAAAAACAGCGCTATAGTATGTAACATTCGATTGACAGCCATATCATCAAACGCAATGATTGCGCAAGCGTATTATTTTCTGTAGAGCACAAACAACTGCCACAAGTCTAGCGGATACAAAGAAGTCGCGGGCCCTCAGTGTCTATTTGATTGCCCGTAACATTATTAGTTATTATGTTTTTGACAAATGCATATTCTAGATCACAATGGCCTTGAAAATAACATAGAGAACATGAGTGTTTCCTACACCTTTTCGGTTTCTAAACAGGCTCTAAATTTGAGGAGAAACGCTATAATCCAAAGTTGTTTTATATCTTTTGTGTTTTCATATGTCTCATCTAAGTTTGCCGACTAAAAGGGACAATTTACCGGACAGAAAATTTTCCCGGATATGTTACAACTAAGATCACCTTCCAAGAATTACACTTAATGCCCACAATACAACGTCAACAAATGCCGCTAGGTAAGATATATCGGTAGATTATACTTGGGGTTACTGCCCAATAATTGATAGATGAGTGAAGCGGTTTTAATAGCAAAGGTAAAATCTGATCTACTTAACTACCTAAAAATTGAATAGAATTTTTTTTTTAATTTATATTGTGGATGATTACATTAAATGATCTGAATTTAGAGCAAGGTCATATTATCGATAGTGTTTGAACCGATTATAGTTATTGAAAGATATGGCCGTCATATTCGAGTGTTTGTACACACTCTTTGCTTCCAAATCTCCACAACCGGTCGTCAGGGATTCGATGACAAGTTGTTGTTCCCGTCCATGAATAAAGAACCGGTGATTCGCGAGTTCACGGCATCGTTCATTTAGAGGCACAGGCAACCCATACAGGTCTTGATCTATATGGAGGTCCCCACGCATCCTTCCCAATATGAAAATCGGGTTCAGCCTGAGATCTTCTCAATCTCCTGAAAATAAAACGCGGGCACAAATACACACCGATTGCAGCAAACGACACGAAATTACTGAAATGACTCACTTTGACAGTGACAACAAAGAATTACATCGACATATAAAGACATTCCACCCGTACAGAACGCGAACAGCGTCCACCAACAGCACAGGTAACAAAAGTTCAACGATTAACTCAATAAAGACGATGTTTGATATTTTTATAAACGTAGACACGTCTTTTTTTTTATCAGTACACGCACATTCTCATTGGATCTCATACGCAATCACATTTTAGACACCTACAAGTGCATTTCACTATAATTAATTGCAGATCAACCTTTTTGACAGTGAAGCATGGATTCGATTTAACACACGGCAGAAATGTAGCAGGGTTAACAATCCTTGATAGTTACGTAAAACCAACCGTGCGGTGTTCGGAGAAAATATTGGTTCCAACTGGCTGAATTGAGAGCGCTTTGGACGATTCGACAACCAAAACAAAATGCATCAAACAAATGAATAAATGCATTCTAAAGCTGTTTTGATTGTTTATGTTCTGCTCGTTCG
The DNA here is from genome assembly GCF_002532875.2 of Varroa jacobsoni. NCBI lineage: Eukaryota > Metazoa > Arthropoda > Arachnida > Mesostigmata > Varroidae > Varroa > Varroa jacobsoni. The sequence continues at coordinate 5,372 of NW_019213776.1, forward strand.
TGGTGCGGGCGATCTTGAAAAATCGAAGAAAGAGAAGAAAAGAGACGAAGTCGGCTGCGTCTGCTTCGCGGGAGCGCCGAATTCAAGCATCTTCAACTTTTATCTGGATTAATTATTTACTCAGAGTTGCTCTCACAAAAGAGTTGATCTTTAGAAAAAACCGCACACGAAATTGACGAACATGTATAATAGTTTAAAACAAATTATTAGGTTCAATTAACTAAATGAGTGGACACTGTTTGAATTTAAACAGCTTATAACATTGTAATACGTATCGCATTTTATGCTACCGAAGAGACAAACATGCATAAGCTCATTTTAAACCACTAAGATATTTGAATCATACTCTAATTTCCAGTAAATAAGCTAAGTTAATTGAAATTTGACAATGAGAAAAGATATCATAGTGACACACTGAGAGATGTTTTATCTGAATAAATTTATCAGTCCGCTTATTTGCCCTACAGAGTTTATTCTTTAACCTCACAAGTTATGCTCCTGTCTTTTCACACTGTTTCCGTATAGTTATCGGCATGGTTTATAACGGCTCTGAAATTTTCGAGATATGAAAAATACCAATGTCCTTATCTTTAAGACAAATAGGGTGTTAAATGGACCATTTCCTTTTCTGTGTAGAACTCAATCCTTTTAGCATGAAAAAGCGAAAAGCTGCTCACCCAAAAAAGAAGAGGATAAATCAGTTAACGGCTGCTCTTGAAGGTGGCGCAGCGGTAACCTGATGTTATAAGGCATTGTCACTTCGGGTTGTATAGTACGACGTTAAAAATGAAGAACCCCCCAGAGTGGGTCGTGTATATCCAGGCAGTTAAACTATTTAAAATTATTTCAGCATATAGCATGGGAGTGTTCCTTGCGTGGTTTAGATTAGTTTCTTAACAGAAAAATATCTCCCTTCTGACCGATAACGGTCATGTGTAATTTAGCCAAGAATTCTTCCTGTAAACATTTCCTGCTAAGCTGGTTACATTATTTAATGACCACAATCGTCGTCATGATCGTCAGCAAAGAACGTATTCGAATAATGGCTGACTCAAATACCGGAACATCAGAAATCTGTGTTTGTACAGTCGATAATGGTAAGCCACGATACAGTATAAACCCAACAATCTAGAGAGCTTATATATCCTCGAAGCATTTTCCTCAAATTGGCCAGGCAAGATGATTTAGCTTTTAATTTTGATTACGACATTTGCTATTATGCCTGTTCGAAAAATCTAGCCCGTAGTGACAAAAATTAAAGAGGTCCTTGCATTGCTTTGTCGTTATAGTGACATCCGGAGTGAGTGTTACAAAAATATATTTCATACAACCTTACGTTACCCCCTAAGCTGTAAATGTTTGGTCACATCGGAAGTAACTGTAATTGCAATCGCGAAAATATAATAACGAAGCGCTGCAATTCTTATAGCTACATTTACTAATAACTAACGGAAAGGACATGTCGGTTGTTGATATACAGTAGTAAGGCATTTTTCCGAGAGATCCTGTTGATGACGTACGGAAGACAATATAGAGATCGACAGATATGTTTGTCTACCTTATAATGGACTAATTATGTCGTTTCATCTGAGCATATGTGGTGCTTATGCTTAAATGAAATTTTTTCCCAAACCCTAAGCCTTAAAACGGCCTGGAGAAATTTGAATTACATATTTCGAGTTGTATGTGTGGAACAGCCATTGGTGGCATTGATTGTATTAAGCAGCTGGCTTCCCTACTGCACGAGTCCAGTGTCTAACCCCCGATTTCCATAGCATATGGTTCACAAACCCGTAACGTTCATAGGTAAACATGTCACCATGTTGACTTATTTGGAGACAACTCAGTCGCGGGACGTTTGCCACTGCTACTGTCCTGAAAGCGAATTATTTTTGTTATCAATAACACGCGTAAAGCCAGCCCTAGTCTTTAGATACTTGTCATTTCCACATCAAACCACAGCACCTTAAATTAGGAACATATTCCGATACCTTGCGTCACTCACAAAAATTTCCGCTTTGTGGTTTCGTTGCCTCCTTCAAAATTACGCCGCCACCGCCTACTCGACACGCTTAGCCCTACAATTGTTCTTGCCGTGAATCTCTTCCCAGTGCAGTAAATACAACGTCATTTCAAGTCATTCGTTTTATGACTCGTTTTCATATCCTACCAAACATTTAGCTAATATTTTTAGGTTCTACGACTGTCCCCCTACGAGTGTACGACTATGCCCGCTCGACGTTCTCCTTTTTTTCACTCAACCACCGCCTGTGGTCGATATAGTTCTAGCCTTGTGTCAGCCGCATGTCGCTATCATGTTTCGACGTAGCCGCTTGAGTAGGCCCAGTGCGGCTCGTCATTCCCTTGGCAGGTCGGCAGGCGTACAACATTTCGTGACACTATCACGATCCATAGTATTAGCCACGATTGCAACGGTCAGCGGCACCTTCAAGCGTCGAGCAAGGCCCTTCATGTGGCTCGTTCGTTAGTTGTTGTGTCGCCGGCGATGGCCCCGTAGAAGCGCCTGAGGCGTAGCAGCAACCGCCTCAGCGGGGTGGCGGTAGCAGTAGCAGCAGCAGCAGCTGCAAGCTGGGCATCTTCAGCGACGGCGGCGTCGGCTGAAGTGGCGGCCGAAGGTGGCCGCTACGGCGGCGGAGACGGCGCTGCTAATTTCTACTAGTAGAGGATTTTGCGGCCGCGGTCTGTAGTATTACAGGGCGCGGTATAGCCACACACCCAGCTCAACAGCAGACCATGCTTGGAACGCATTCAGCCATAAGCCATACGCTATTCCGCTCATAGATATCCGACAGCCACAACAATCCGATAGATGTGCCGACAGCGCGGTTATCGCCAGTGCACAGGTCGTAACACACACACAAACGCGCCCACATACATTCACACACGTACCAAATAGACAAGAAACACGGAGTCCTTCCGTGTATCTCTCTGCCTACTAGCCTACTCTGGCTAAGTGACAATACTCCGGAGCCTGGCAAACTGTGATTGTGACTGCGTCCGTGTGTAAATGGCGGGCTGGGAGGCCGACTGGCCTTTCGCCAGCCGCCGTTGCCGCCGCTGTTTGGCTGTGACCTGCTGGCATGGAAGCGTTTGGCCGGACTGCTAACTCTGCTCGGCCATGGGACCCCGCTGGGCTGCGTCTGTGTCGACGTGTGTCCTGTGCGTGTAGTTGGTGGGCCGCGCCGCAGCCGCTGCGCCATTACTGGCGCCGTCATTACTCCTCTTAGTCGCAGGTTTGCCTGCTCGCTTGGTCTATGTCCGTTGGCTTGGACGACCGCTGTTGTATGGCTGGGTCGTTTTTGCGCCGAGGCTGCCCGGCTCCCGCTGCTGCTGCTGCTGCTGCTGCTAGTCGATGTCGATGACGACGACAATGATAATGATGACGGGAGCTGCGGCTGGCGGTACGATCGTTTTGGCGGTGCTGGCACTAGCAATAATAGAAGTGAACAGACTGTGAAGCTGCTCACTGACGATCACTTTCCGGTCCCGGCCGCACTACCGACAAGTAGCAACGCAATGAGCTCCCTTTTGTACGTCTACCCGAGAGATTTTGTCGGTCAGACGGCCGGGCGCATCGGCGAATAACCGTCGTCGTCGGCTGGTTGGGTGTCACTGCTTTGATATGTATGTGACCCGCACACAACCATCAACGGCGGCAGTGGTTGCCGTAATAGCGGCGGCAGTAGCGGTGGCGGCGGCGGTGGCGGCGGCGGCGGCGGCGTCGTCGTCGTCGTTGTTGTCGTCGTCGTCGTTGTCGTCGTTATTGTCGTCGTCGTCGTCGTCGTCGTCGCCGCTGATATTAAGGGCGACAACAAACACCAACGACGAGTTAAGCGACGACAACGCCTACAGCAGCAATGGCAACAACTTATTATTAATACTGCACAAGCGGTGTCGCCCACATCGGCAAGAACAACAAAGCGAGCGAAAACTGTGTCGTTGTTTGGTTCAGCCGCTTGGTCCATGAAACGGGCTCAAGTTGCTTGCGGCCAGCAGTAACAGTAATAGCTATTGCTGCTATTGGATCGTCGTCGCTCCTTCGGCGACTGTTATATTCTGTCTGTTTGCCTGACTTCTCTTTAGGCCCGCTCACTCACCCGCTGCACGCCCCACACTCGATCGAGTTCGTCTGTCTTTCTATCCGCCACTATGAAAACCCCTCGTGTATGATCAGCCGTGTGGCACCGAGCGGAGCTGCACCAGCGCTAGACATCTCTCACGGCTGGCCTATCGTTTGAACGGACGATTCTGCTCATCGTGATTGTTGCTGCCTAGCCGAAAGTCAGCGTTCGTGATGACTGTGTAAAAGAGTATATGCCCTAGGGCCGCCGCAGCAGTAATATAGGTGTAGCATGGCGGTTAGTACGGGCCTGGCAGTGGCGGCCCAAGCAAAAGTATCATCGACCCTAGTAGCCACCATCGGCCTCCAAGCAACACACGGCAATAGCGATTAGCTTCAAACGGTCCGACTGGCAGGCTTGCTCGCTCAGTGACTGCTCGTCTCTGTGTGCTACAAAGGGAGGGGTACCTTCCTTGAAGCGGCAGCAACAGTGAGACGGCCAGGCAAATAACGAACATAGGAAACAGTCAACAGCGACGAGTCGGCGATTACAGCCGCCACAGCAGCAGCTGTGAGAGCGACTACATCAGCGACACATCGTTGCTTCATAGCCTGCACGGGAGAATACACCTACTGATTACCACTACAATTACAACTATTATTGTTATAGCACCAGCCGCAGCGACGACGGCTGCGTCCGTACGAGTAACAACAGCTATTGGCGGCCTGCTTGAACCGATTTTAGGCTGTTTAGCCGTTCGTCGCTGGCGGTATGGCAGCCGGCTGTTTCGTTGATGCATTGCCGTTCGGGTCGACAACAGACACCGAAGTTTTAGGGAAGTGACTTCTTACACCACGTACAATTTACGTGTATTCTCCTTGGTCCTTAAAAAATAGCGCGGCGACAGACAACCGCTGAACAGCTGAAGGAAGTGCTCCTGCTGCCGTCGCCACCACTGGTGATGTCGTCGCCGAATCGATCGCCCTGCAGCTTCGCGCTGCCCGTCTCGTACGAGTGCCAACAGCAGCAACCACCTTTGGTGGTCGCCGTCGCCAGCCTCTGAAACGCAGAAATATTGCTCGTTTGCACCAATGCAGCGTGCGCGCTGCTGTGTAGAGTCAGCAGCCGCAACGGCGGCTGGCACCAGCTCTCGCTCACTATTCGATTCGACTCGGCATAGTCATGATCAGTATCATTATTATCATCAGCAGCGGCGGCAGCAGCGGCTGTTCGGTGAGCACTCGCTCGCTGAGTGTAGCAGCGATAGTAGAAGTGCGAGCCAACGACCAGTATCTATATCTAAAATTTGTCTGGTTCCAGCTACGGAAAAACGTAGTTAGATCGTCGCTGCCTTCCGCTGCTATTGACCCTGTTCAGCGGCGCGCAGCTACGACTCCTGCAGCTATCGCAGGTAATACTGACTGGCCTGTTCTGCAGTCAAAGCAGCGAAAATCAACTGACCTAGCAGCGTTCAAGCGGCGACAGGCGGCCAACAGTAACGACAGCGAGCGGTAAGCAGTAGCAGGGAGGCCACTACAGGAAGCGACGACACGGCTGGTCGCAGCAGCAGCATCGGCCATAAACATCAAACCAGCTGCCAGCCGCCTCCTGCTACACACAGCAGCAAGCAGATCGGTCGTTGTCGGTGAGTCGGTCGAGCAGCGGGTGAGCAAGGGCGCATGCGAAAGAGAGAGAATAGCCGCTGCATTCACTCGACCGTGTAAGTTTGAGTTGTTGGTTGCAGCCGTTGCTGCTGCTGCTGCTGCTGCTGCTGCTGCTGCCACTAACAGCAGCAGCAGCAGCAGCAGCAGCAAACAACCGCGGCGACCAGCCAGGCGTCACAGCTCACTCGCCTATTTGCCTGCCTTTCTCTCATTGTTCACTGGTTCAACCAGACGGCCGCTATTGGCTGCGGCCACCGGCGCTGCCGCCTGCCCTCATCCCTTGCCCTTTCCTAGGCCGGTGCCTCTTCCAGTCGTCGCTGTGGTAGTGGAGGCAGCAGCGACTGGCTCTTCGTCGTTGCCTCGTCGGTTCTCCTCTCCCAAAGGGCCGTCACCGATGAGTGAGTGTTCGCTGGCGTGGCGTGGTGGTCGGCGGACGAACCAGCGGCGCCAGTGACATCGTCGGCGGCGGTCGCTTCGAGGCAGTGGCAGTCGCGGCGCAGCAGCGGCGGAGTCAGCAGCAGAAGCGAGTCAGTCACCGTCAGGCAGCAAACAGCAGTTCGTTCGTTCGTTCGCTTGGTCGGTCGGTTGGTCGGTCGCCGTTTGTATGTGCTTGTGCTCCGTTGTTGGTTAGACGACGAGGGCTGTGACTGTGTATGTGTGTGTGTTACCAGCGGTAGCCAGCGCCGAGGCCGTGGCTGTCGCCGCAGTAGCAAAGGCAGCCGTGGCTGTTGCCGTAGCAGCAGGACGCAGCGGCCGAAGTAGCAGCTGCAACAGCAGCAGCAGCAGCAAAAGGAGCGAATCGTACCAATAGCACGAAAACGACAACGAAGAAAGGCGAAAGAAGACGACGACGACGACAACAACAACTACTACTACTACTACTACTACTACTACTACTACCACTGCGTCAACAGCTGCATCCAGGACACCATAACAACAGTAAGTATGATGACGTGAAAAGCAGCAGAAGCAACAGAGGCCAGGACAGCGACTGCAGCTGTTGTTTCGTTGAGTTTTGCGAACTGAAGGTTCCTGCTCGATCCTCAAATCGCCGCCGCCACGATCGCGATTTCCGCCGCCAGCGCCGCTTCTTCCTCTACCATTACGATTAGTCCCACTGATGTTGTGCAAACGACGCTAAACTTGTGCATTACTTTTAGGCGTTGCGGACTACAATTGCCGCCGATGTGACGACCACTGGAAACGACAGTAGCAGCAACAGCAGCAGCAGCAGCACAGGCGCTGTTGGGGCTGATGCTGACTGTAACGGTGGGTCGCGGAAGCGACGGCGGTGGCGGCGGCGGCGACGGCAGCAGCAGGAGCAGCAGTAGTAGTTTCTGTTGTTTTGTCCCTGTTCCTATCCATTTGTCCTGTCCTCGTAGTTAGTAGCCATAGTAGTAGGCCTTTCGTGCCATCTACCTATTGTCTACCTGCGGCTGCATCGTAGTAGTGTCACCTACAGCGGACGCGTCTTCCGTGGGGGGTGGTGGTTGTCTCGTCGCTGGCAGCTCTCAAAATGCTGCTGGTAGACGTGGGAATTTAATAGGAAAAAAAGGTCAAAAAGGTGTGTATACGTTTCGTCGTTGCTGGTGGATGTGTGTTTGTCTGGGTGTGTGTGTGTGTGTGTGTATCTATACGTGCGTGTGTGTGTGTGCGTTGTTGGTATCTGCTTGTGTCTACGACGATCCACACGCTGTAGACACGCTCTGTGGGACTGGTTGATTCAAGTAGCGTTGATGTCAGATAGCGCTTTTTTATTTTGTTCTATTTACCAGTTACATATTATGTTGTTTCGTTGGTGGGCGATAACAACTGTGGTCCGGATGTTTTTGGGGGCTTCGCAGTCTTCTTCAGTTTGGATGGTATCCGTAGCAATTAGTTGTGCGCCACTATATTGTATTGTTATTGCAGCAGAACAAAAACAGCGACAGTACGTTCGCAAAGATAGCGTTTTTAAACGCATTGCATCGATAACGTCTAACTAACCTATTGATAAGCATCGACTAATAGTCTACGCTGATAGAACAACGGCCAAGGAAAAGAGATCAACTCGACTGGAACTTTCAAATATGCTGCGACTCTTTCTTCTGTCACCATTTATGCTTTCCTAGCCCGTTGCGGCAACAACATTGGCTTGCAGTAGTAGCGTTATTTTAGCAGCAGTAGCAGCACTACCACCAACAGTCATCGCTTCTCATTGCCCGTCCAACAGCGGCGGCGGCGGCAGCATTTGGGGCAACACTACTATGAAAGCCTATTTAGGCCCCGTAGGCGCCATAACAGCCACAGTTGCTAGTACTGTTTAGCCACAATACCGTAGACAACAATAATCGTCATACTTGTACTTTTATACAGCTGTATATAACAATAGTTCATAGCTAAGACCCGCACCGGAATCGCCACCAGCAGCATCACACGTCTACTCGTATCGCCGTTGCTGTGAGCGATCATTGTAGCGTCAGCTTGGCTCAGCTTTGTGCCTCCGCCGCGGCTGTTCGTAATGGTGGTCCATTGCCTAAGTGCTAAGTAGTGCTATACGCGTTGGCTTTGCCATTGTGATGCTCCTTCACGCCAGCGGTCTGTGCGTGCTGACGCTGCTAGTGATGGACCGGTGCCAAGCGGGTGGGTAACCATCGTTATACTATCATATAGAAAAGCTCGTACAAGGAGGCGGCTACGGTATCGGTGACTGGCTGGCCAACTGGCTCAACAGCCGGTCGACCCTTTGTCCGCTCAGTCGCCTGTCGCGTGGAGCACCACAGCGAAGCGGAGTTGGTTCGTTTCACCGCTGCTGTTGAGTGCCCATCTGTATGTCTGGCTGCCGTCCGTCCGTGCTTGTTTGTGTGTGCGCGCGCGCGTCTGGGTCTGAGTGTATGCGCCGTCTGTTGCACTGGTGTGGCCCACTCAGCCGCTCTCCCTCCCGTTCCCCTCTGCGCCCGTTTCCGCCCCCCTTTCGCCCGATATCGTTGTTCGGACGCAAACGCCCCGCGGCCGAAGTTCGCTCATTATTGCTTAAAATCAACAGGTTTATCGATGACTAAAATGAAAAAAAAAAGACAACAATACTATAGACGTTGTACTTAACGTCGTCGTCCCCGCCCACCCTTCGCTGCTATAACCGCTGGACATTGTAACGAACAGCAAATTCGCTGTTGTCGTTAGTTCAAAAGTGTACCTACTTGTAGTTAACGTCGTCGGGCTGGAGCGCTGCCGATCCGATTTTAGAACTTTTTATTTTCTGCCAGTAGTGGAACCTCGCTACTATCGCTAACTACATTAATAGTAATAATGCTAACTAATTCATACGCAACCGCCTGTCTCAACAGCATCGGCCTTCCATCAGTTGTTTCGTTTGTCTGTCTGGTCTCGTCCCTGATACGAATGAACGAAACAACCCGTTAGCGAGGGACGATAGCGCTGCAAGTAGTAGTTGTACTGGCCGGCTTGAATGATGTGAACGGCTTTGATGGGCTGCTCACAGCCACAGCTCAAATGATGGCCGCGACGACGACGACGACGACGACGACAATCATAATCACGCAACGCCACATCCGAGCTGTGGCACCAGCGATGACGTTGCAGCCATAGCGATGGCAATTGTCGTACCGGTAGCAGCCGTCGCCGCGTCAACGGCAACGGCGACATCACATCGTCCCGTAGCAGTTTCTGCGGAGTGTTGGTGGTGCCACCGTTGTTGTCGTGGCTGTGTGGCGTTGGCCGTCGGTTGGCTCGTTTGCTGACGCGACCAGGTAGCCAGCAGTGAGCAGGGACGATGACGATTACCATTACTGCTGGCAACAGTAGTGTTGATGGCGGCTGCGACGACGACGGTGCTTCTCAACTCGGTTCAGCCCGTCGCCATCTCCGTCCAGTTTATCGCCCAGCCGTCGCTTCGCTCGTTCGGTCGGTGGGCCGGTTGGCTGTTCGCTTCGTTGGTCGAGCGGACGGTTGGTTTCTCGCTCGTTGCTCGCTCGCCCTCGACAGTCGATGTTAGCTTGACTTGATCACTCACAAGATTGACCAGCCGGCCGCCCGTTTGTTCGCTCTGTGCTGCAGCCTACGGCGATAGCGGCAGCGGCAGCGGCAGCAGCAGCAGCAGCAGTAGCGCTGTTGAATGCGTATGCGACAGAGCTGCGACATTAGCGAACACAGCGACTGCGATTGGCCTAGTGCGAGCGAGCGAGCGTGCATGCTAACAACACCAGTGGCAACAGCAGCGGCGCTATTCAACCGTTCGCGATAGCACTACTAGCAGTTGAAGTGGTGGCGGCCGCCGATTACTGGCGGCGGCGGTGATTCTATAGTAGTCGCAGCAGCAGCAGCAGCAGATAGACACAGCGGCGACTGTAGCGCTTGTTGTCGGCCGATCGCTTAAGGAGCGGACAGGCACACACACACACACACACACACACACACACACTCAGACCCAGACACACACTATGCACACACACACCTACACACCGACCAATCGAGCTGGCCAACGGCGATTGCTGATTGTGCTGCCGGCTGTCTCGCCAGCAACAACAGCAACAGCAGCAGACGAACGGTTGACACGAGGGAGGCGAGCCGAATCGGCAGCAGCGGAGACCAGACGGGTGTTCGTTTGTTGTTGTTGTTGTTGTCGCTGCTGCTGCTGCCGCCGCCAGCGTGGCGCGGTGTATTGAGCCGCTTGCATTACTGTGTCTGCAATGTCCGCTGCCGCAGGCACTGTATGTGCCTTGACTTTTGGCCGTCTGTCTGTGTGACGGAGAAGCGCGCTGCCACTGCTCTTCGCACTGTGCTTTGCCTGATATTGGTAGCACTGATAATAGCAACAGCAATAAACGGCGGAGGGTCCGTTTGTGCGGCGGGCTGCCAGTGGCAGTGGCGGTGCTTCATCTGTTTGTGCTGGTCGGCCGTTCCAAGCTGACAGACAATCGGCATCATCATCATCAGTACCAACAGCAACGGCTCATGTAGCACCGCGTATTGTATGTATCTCTTGCAGGAGCCGTCCGCCATCGTCCTCGTCATCGCAATCGGAGAAGACGAGGTGTGGATCTGTTGTTGCGGCAGCGGTGATGCTGGTGATGGTCGTGAGGTAGGCTCGTCATCGTGGAAGCTGAAGCGCAGTGCGTGTCTCTCTCTGTGTGTGTGCAGTGTTCTGCCGTACAGTGCTATGTGAAGTGAGTGAAATGTTGCCATGTTATCACAATAATAATGGCGGTGGAATCGGTAATTCAAGAGTAGTGAGGCGGGGGTGCTGAGCGAACAACAGAGTACTTCGACTGCTGCTGCTACTACTTGTACGATTGTTCTATTCTTTCGTCGGTTTTCATCAACCGCACAAATCCACCGTACAGTTTTCAAGTGCGATCAAACGGACAACCTAATCAATAATATCATTAATTCATTATAATAATAATCATCGAGTGTCAAAAACCATCTACGTGCAGTGTATGTGCGCTCTGTTATCGATTAACAAGTGGCTATAATAACAACAACAGCAACGTCACCGCTCATCTAGTGCGTCCATCGAACACTAATAGCAGTAGCGACAACATAGCAGATTCGAACGCTCCGTGCAGGCGGATTATAAAGCTCTGATTTCGCGGTTATTCGTGTGACCCTAACATTGTGATGACTCTGTGTATGCAAGATGAAAATAGCTGAAAGTACTAATTGCAATAATTATCAACAATAATAGTAGCTACTGATTGAAGCATCGTTTCTTAGGAAAGCCGACCCTCCTTCGATCAGGAATTAGCTGTCCGTAGTTCAGTGAGCGCACTCAGTTGTGGCGCGTCGATTCAAGCTGAACTGCTCGATTAGCTAAAATCGAACTGCTCAGTGGTTATCCGAGTTAATCGCCCCCGACCGAATCAAATCTTGTGCGATTGGAGCTGCCGGACGGATCATTGTTGGCAGCTGCGTGCGGGCAATCGATATTACCCCGGAAGGGGTCGTTGATTCATATCGTACCAGCGGAAAGTAGTGACGATAATAACAACAATACCAACGACAAAAGAAAAGCTACAGATTTTCCTAGCAGTGTCTTTTAATCGTCGACGGTTCTGGGTTGCGGTAGCACCCGCTTTTCGACTCTGGCTCACCATCCCCACCCCGCCCCCGCCACGGACACGACGTTTTCGTGCAGTACGGCCCGTCGAATTGAGTACCACGTCGAGTATCAGCAACCGAAAAGACACCAGCCTCAGCACCATCATCATCAGCAACAACAATCACATCAACAACAGCAGCCACAGTACCACCAGCCAGCGTACCATCATCCACAAGCGCCTCCGCATCATCAACAGCAACAGCAACAAACACCCCAACCCCCAGCGCAGCATCTTCATCCGGCTCAACAACAGCAGCAGCAGCAGCAGCCACCCCCAGCGGCCCCTCCTCCTCCGCCACCTCATCAACAGCAGCATTCATATTCGAGATCGGTAACCAGGCAGTCAAGAACCGCGCCGGCAGCTGACCAGCCAAACAGCAGTAACAGAATAATGTCGTCGAATGATATGTCCATGTACGACATGAGTGTTCCCTACACCTTCAAGTGCCAGGCAAGTACCATTATTACTATCATTATTATTACTATTTCAAAACAACCACGACGTTAGTGATAGTTGGTGGCGAGAAGAATGACGTGTCGAGACTGAGGAGAGAGTAGCTTGCCTAGATAGAAAGGGCAGTTGTATCATAGAACAATAGGGAGTTAGCCAGTAGCGCAGCCGAAACGAGGGCAAATGCAGCACACGCTGCAGGCAGCAGACACGCAGAGGCATCTGGCGTGAACGTCACGGCCACCGCAGCGGTATTTGGTATGATCATTGGCACCGGTATTTTAATTCATGACGATTCTAGTGACGCGGATGATTGTGATGACGACGGTGCTAGCCACTTGGGTTAGAGTAAGTGTGTGCCGGTCGATGGAGTAATAAACAGGGAGAAAAACCACGACGGAGAGATTGCATCTAACGCAGTACGTCTTAACAGTATGAGACAACAAACGTAGCACGTTAAGGATAATATTCATAATAATGGGCCGAACACTGCTGGAAAACTTCGAAGTTTACAAAATGCCTTGTACGTGCATTTTCTTAGTATCGCCGCGGTTAAACGATCGGGTTTATCGACTTGCGGAGTTTTTTTTTCTGTTAATTAGTTTTTTGGTAGTTAGTATTCATCTTCACACTGGCAACAGACAGATGCAGTGAAAGGAGGCCGTTTGATATCTGTCCCCAGTATCCGCAAATGGCTCACATTCAAGAACGGTTGAAGGCTGCATGTTTAACTGTCAAACAAAACGAGGCAGGCCTGCATTTACTGCGTTGCAGGGTGTTTATGCGCTCAGGGATCAGAGAGGAACAACGTTGTTGCCAGTGTCCCCAATAATAATAATAATAGTAGTAACTTTTTAGATTGCTTTGTCGTATCGGTTTTTGTTCTCTAGTACAACTAATGGTGCTGGCCCAATTTTTCTGCTGGAATTTTTGCGGTCAATCTCAGTGGTGATTTCTCTCGAATTTGATGATAGACGCGCACGTCATTTTGGCCCGATGGCTATCACAGATAGGGTAGCCATTGTAATAAATAAAGGTATTCGGAAACCAAAATTCAACAACTGCAAATTTAGGTATCATCCGAATTTTCTATTTTTCAGTATTTTTTTTCTTTTAAAGGTTATGGCTTTTTTTAAAGGTTGTTGCTAAAGAAAAAAAAGTACGGTCGTACTACAACAGCAATGTAGGTATGTAAAATGCATGATACAGCATGTGTTCGTCAACTTTAAAAATATATTCTCATAAGTAACTTATTCTATCCAACGTTATTTAAATCCGTTCTCAAAATTGTGTGTTCGGTTCCAAACTTTCTGAATCATTAACTTTCATTATTAACCTTTATTTGTGAACAAATAATTTAAAATCAGCGATATCAGTGAGTTATGTATGCATATTGCGACCTCCTTTATATTTTGCGGCTCCATCCTGTTGATGCATCCAACAGTTTTGAATGAGCTCCTGTGCTGTTTTTCATTTTTACTTACTACATTTTCTTCTAATATATTTACTACATTTAGCAATTCTTTTACTATATCCTTGCTACAATAATTGAACTGGAAACTATTTTAGACATTGGTAGAAAGCATTTGTTACTGACTTGGGTTTTTCTTAGTTTAAACTTCTTTCAGAAATAGCCCAATTTGTAATATGAGAGGTTTATTTTTACGTTATCTAAATCAACTTCGTTTATATTGAGTAGTGTTTTGAATACTATTTTGTTACTTTTTTTTGAGGAAGATAACAGCAGGAAAAAAACACTAAAAACCAGCTTTCTTACTAAAAGCCTTTGTGAGATGATGCGGCATTCACGGTCTTTAAGTGTAAATTGCAAAACGTCGAGTCACAATTTCTAGCAACAGTATTCAATTAATTTCTTCATTATTTAATAATATGCAAAAAATAAACCATGAATTATAGCGGCAAGGCTGAATTATTTTTATATTGTTAAGATATTAGACACCAAATACCGGGGTCGATATATTTTTTTTAATTGAAACCCGAAAAATGAAACTTATCGACATGAGGATTTATCAGGAATGCCATTAAACGAAAAGTTTGACTAAGCAAGTCGAACCAACTAAAAAAAAATATGAAAGCCGATGGATCCGTTCCAAGATGGCCTCGAACGATAT
>NW_019213776.1:19900-28118 GCF_002532875.2 Varroa jacobsoni
AACTCGCGTTGCCCAAACTGTAAATTAGACATTAGGATATGTAAAAAGCGCTGTTTTAAATACAAAATAATATTCATATCCCTGACTGCAAAATCCTTTTTGCTCCTAGAGATACCCTTCCACTGGAATCAATACTGTTGGAATCAACCGAACTTTTCGGCAGAAAATTTCATATGACAAGCTATAAAGCAATTAGAATGCTTCCAAATAGATTGTAATACAAAACGACAGTAGGAGAATTGAAAAATATTGTGGGTTAAAGTTTAGGCGAAATGAAAATTAACACTATGAAAGAAAATATGGAGACAGCATGACAGAGCACGCCTGGGTTTTAGAGGCAGTTTTTTTGTGATCGTCACATTGATTGTTATGGGATCAGTAAGATTTGCCATTACCTCATATGAGTAGGCCATAGTTACAGACATCAGTCACATAGTGACAAATAGGTGAGTGAGTGTGGTGTTCAAAAATATTGTTATTTTGTACTATATGTCCACAGCTGAACGGATGATTGCAAAGCAAACGTGCGTAATACCATCAAACGTAACCGGACTCTAGTGGAAGTTAGTTATCATCGATGTGTATGTGTTTAGAAACATGGAAGTTCTATGCAGCGACACATCTGTTATCCGGCATATCACAGGATACAAGTGCTGACCAACTGATTCGATCGGGCGAACCCAGTCAGATCAAGAGATGTTTTCGATCAGAACCTGAACAAGATGGCAACAGATAGTTGACGAGAGAGAGTGCCCGCTCCAATCTTCGTGTAACCTATCAACCTTTTGTATCCAATAGATCGAGAGATACAGGGGTCAGGAAAAGCTCATTAAGAGATGCTAGCAGCCGCATCAAGAGTTACTTTAATATATTATCTAGCACTTGCAACGCAACATTTACAGAAGAATAATGATTTTTAATTTAATCCCTTTGTACAAACAGATACATTCTTAGTTGTTGAATAGAGTAAATTAATTGATCAACCAAGCGAACAAACAGCCAGTCAATCGATTAGCGACCCAATTATTCACTAATCCCTCGTGTTAGATCACCGGAATCGCTTAAGACATCTCTGATCCAAGTTTAATTTCAAGATTTTTAAATCGATTGCTGTTGTCTGTGTTTTCTCTCTCTCTCTCTGTCTCTCTCACTCACTCGCACTCTCTCTTGTGCCTGATTCGTCTGTGGTATATTCGTCGTTGGTTCGTTCTCTCCATTTGTGTCGACCTTTTTCGTTGTCCGCTTGGGATCCTCCTGTTCTGTGTTCTGCAACTGCCCGCCCTGCCTGACCTGGCGATGGTTGTCGGCGATCTGATGATGAACATTGTTGCTGTTCGCAGCTGTGCGCGTTCTATGCCGCCGATCAGGACACGGTGTCCCAGCATTATCAAACGACTCATTGCGAGCCTCTTGAGGCCGCCTTGCGAGGAGTTATTGCTACGAGCAGCGCCTCCACTACGGGCGCCAGCGGAACAAATAAGCAGGTACAAATTAAGAACATTGAGCGACAGCAAAAGACGGCAACGACAACAAACCCACCATCACAACAACAACAACAACGATAACGAAGTGCATAACAACAAAAAAGTCAATCTGATTAAGCGAAAAGAAGTACTGCGAAAAACAAAACATATCTCATCAGTCTACGCTTACTTTTTAGTGCAACACCGTTCGCCAATTATCAGACGCTTATAAACGAAGATCTTATTGTGTTTCAGCGCGTGGCGCTGGTGTAGTTTCTTCGATTCGGTCGTCATCGTTAGATTAATTATCGATCAGTGAGATTTGGTCTGTCAAGTCAATCAGTTGTTTCTATATGTGTTTGCTAATGGTACCGAATAAATAGGTAGTCTAGTAGTAACCAATGTTAATTACTATGGTAATGGCCCATATTGGTTACGGGGTGGTGTATAGGTTACCCCTTGCAATGTAACTAAGCGACTCGATCGCTAAGGCGCATCTGGCTCAGTTGATTTTATGCGACCCGTATTCGCCACCAGCAAGTGTAAATCTGTATTTGCGCTTGTGACAATGTCTTGAGTAACAGCCGAGCATCTGGTCATGTGCCTTGAATAGTAAAGGCGATCCGATGTATTCGGACCAGCCGGAAGATTTTCGTGCATTGCAAATTTTCTCCCCCTTCTAGTTACCGTTGTTATTTCTTTATAGAAAATCAGCTGGGTGCATTAAAAAAATCGTTGACCTGCTAGTAGGTCCGTTACCCCATTGGCGTAGCTAGTTGGCTGTCGAGATATCAGATTTGCTGGTTTGTTGGTTATTACGTGAGGAAATACCGTTCATATGACCGATCTTTGTGATGATTTAATTGTGTGCCCATTTAAAAGTGATGTAACATGAATGTGTGAGTATACCAATTCTATCAAATGTGATATTCAGTATTGTCCTAGCTACTGACGCGTACCTGACCCCACACTTTTAAAAGTATGTATGAGTCTATAAACCAGTTTTAGATTCGCTTTGATTCCAATGGTATGATGCCAACAGCCACATTGTAGATATTCACGACAAGACTCGAGTGCTTGACCTGCCTCATCAAAATCGCTTGATTTAAATTTAATCGCTTTAGTTTAATAACCTGACAATAGCGTATAAAGTCTTTGAAAATATCAGTGTATGTAGTTATTTTAAAGAGAGCATTTCAATTTAATTTTTTTTCTCAGCAATATGCTTGGAAGCGTGGAAGATCAAAGACAAACGTGTTGCATTTTTTTCTATATAGGGTGCCTCCTACCTTGTTTCCTGTCAAGGTTTTTCACGCTTTATTTTATTCACTGTGAATTAGAAAAGCAAAGAAGCGCATTTTCATTAGCTAGTAATTAACTAATGTGCCTCAATTGCGTCTTATTCATCACGCTATCAAACCCAACTCGAACAGGTGGGAATGATCCAGAACCCAATGGGGCGACAACAGTCAGCCTCGGCTTCAGGTCCTTCCGGAGTTAACGGAGGTCATCAGCAGCAGCATCAGTTACAACATCAAACGCAGCAACATCAAATGCAGCAACAGCATCAACAGGCAGGTACCGCAAATATCAACACGGTATCGCTGCAGGTGTTTCAGTGCGGTCAGTGTGACTATCAGAGTCATAAGCGTGGCAACCTGAACGCTCATGTTCAACAGATGCATTCGGAAAAAAGGCCATATCCTTGTCCACATTGCGATTACCGCGCGAAGACTGAGCGACACCTGCAGGCCCACATACCGACCCACGGCGGCGACGAACCTCCGTTCAGGTAAGAAATCGATGTATTATAGGTGTAATTGGGGCTATTCTAGGATAAACATATTTACATATAGACATATTTATATACCACAAACAGTAAATGCATGCAGATCTGGATGGGTTAAGCTGTGCGTGGGACACAATTTAGCTTACATAGTTAGCTTATCAATATTAGAAGTACGATAAAAATTGATAAAATTACTACTGAAATTGATAAAAAGAAAATACTTGTTAGGCTGTCTCCTCGGATATTGTGAAAGTAGTTTTGCCTTAATAATCTTATCGTTTAGTTATAAATTGACAAATCGCTACTGTAATTCACTAGCCAAAATCTCTCTTTTCCGATAAACATGAATTCCTGGCGTAATTTCCTAAACGAAGCTGCACTGCGACATTTGTGTTTCTAATTTATGTTCGGGATATCTGATTTACATAGGTGCAATCAGTGCGCGTTCGAAACTGTAGACCGTTCGGCTTTGGTTCAGCATGTACAGGGTGTTCACGAGAGCGACAAGGTGTTCAGCTGCGAGCAGTGCACATACAAGGCGCGCACGAGTGACTACCTCGCCAAGCACAAGGTAAGAAAAATAATAAATTTTATTGTATGATATGATTATGATAGACCAATGCTACTTCTACCCAATTTAGAATAATAATTCAAAATATGAGAAAAAATAAGGCGAAAGTGTAATAGTAAGACTTATACAATTCGGACTTGAAATTTCCTTGCCACTACGCCGCTAAACGTTCCTAAATCATCTTTGCTGGCCACTATGTTTTTTATCTAATTGTGTCGTAGGTGACGCAGCATACACCGTTGAGCGAACGTCAGTTCCAGTGCCCGCACTGCAGTAAGAAATTTGCCATCGAGTCACTTCTACGGCGTCATCTTAAGAAGCATCTGGACAACACGCGGCACAACTGTCCCCACTGCGGTAACGCGTTTAAGGACATCCGCAGACACCGCACTCGCTGCGCGAAGGCACCAGAAGAGGCACTCAAGAAGGAACCGGCGCCCCCAAAGGAGCCGGCGCCTTCTAGGCCTCGAGGGGCTGCCAAGCGTGAAGCAGCCGCGGCTGCGGCAGCAGCGGCGGCGGCAGCCTCGACTACGTCGTCGTCCGCTGCGTCGACGACAGCTGCGACTTCGTCCGGGACGACGACCGTCGCGACGGTCACAGCTGATGGACAGGTCATCATCCCGCAGCTGCTCCAGATGCCTAATGGCCAGATGCAATTAGACTTGAGCAGTTTGTTGCAACTTCAAGGCGGCCTTAAAGGTGTCCCTTTAGGTCCGGTGGTTGGGCTTAATCAAGGCTCATTACTCCTCGGAGGATCTCTCGTCTCCACCGTTAGGGTGTTGCCGATGTCTGTCGACGGCCAAGTGAACAGCACCTGATCACCATTCGCGATCGTAACAAGAATACCAAAAGGAATACGACTATTAAAAGTAACCGAAGTAGAACCCGAAAGATTAGCTGCTACAGGAGAAATCGCAGCAGCAGCAGCAGCAGCAGCAAAAATTGAGCTAGTTAAAACCGTAACAACTAGGATTATTATTGCAATTATTAGAACTATTATTACGACCAAAAGCAGTAACAACAGCGAATATCGCCAGATCTTCTGTCCGTCACCGCTATATCTTTTGCACTGAAGCTCTGCTGGCTTGGCTCGTGATCGTAGCTTCAATAATGTCATCATTTCATTGCGGAGTTCAACAGAGACAAGTGCATCAGCAACGGCCAGACTCAGATCATACAGAATGCCCTCAACACAGTTGCGCTGCTGTAATGTTATTGTAAGACCATGATTTGAGTCAGTTTCGTTACAATCTCTGTCATAATAACGAATATCATTATTAACCTTAATATGATTATTGCAGTTATCTTCTACATCATTACAATCAGAATTATTTCGTGATAATCATAGTTCTAGTTATTATTATTATGCAACTACGAGGAGGATGATGATGATGATGATGACCACAAAAGGGAAGAGAAAAAGACGACGGGAATTGCTTGATCTTCGATTTACAGATGATGAGATTTTGTGCAGGCGACGATAACCTACTTGCAGATTATCTCTTGACCCCTACTGACGAAAAAAAGCCGACGCGAGAACCGTCATGACGGACGTCCTTACATGGCCTCGAGATGAAGCAAATTCTACGTTTTATACCCTAGCCAAAACGCCAGTAGCATCCTACATATATTAGGTATTTAAATACCATAAGGTATCGTACGCGTGAAAGGTATCGTAAAATTCTAGCGAAATGCTGGCTCGATTACGAGGCACGCGCTATTGCCGTGCACAATTTCGATGTGTTGTTATTGTTGCTCGCCACGGAAAAACAAATGTCGGTGGCTGGCGTCGGTGTCAATGATTTACATTGATCGATTGATTTATTCAAAGTCGTGGCCGTTGCTGGCACGGCTTGGCGACGGAAATCAGATGCTCTCGACGAAGCCACCGAGCGAAGTAGCTCGCCTCGTGCGCTCCGTGATGATAATATTGTTAGTATATATATATATATATATATATATAAGTAAACATAACCTATAGTTGCCCCATGCCCTTTAGGCAGAGCTGAGCTGTAACCACTAACGAGATGCAAATAATATGCAGGGCATTTACAAAATCTAGATAACATATTCTTTATTATTATCTCAATGCTGCTATAACTATTATTGTTTATTAGTAGGAAATGCTAAATTATCATATTATGCATACGCTAGATTGCTAGTTGTCTAATCTTACGATATGGATGAGGACTTTGGTTTCCCTGTAGCTCCTATAGGATGGAAGAGTGGCGTCGAACATTATTTTATATAAACACATCGTTTCATTTATATATACACAGAAACATATATATATATGCAAGAGAGAAAGCGAGCGAGCGAGAGAGAGAGAGAGAGAGAGAGAGAGAGAGAGAGAGAGAGAGAGAGAGAGAGAGATAAAACCCGGCCTATCACAGAGGGGCAGAGAGGCGGAAGTCTAGGACGGAGGTTAATAAGAAACACTGATAGCAGAGCTATGGTTTGTGTCGAGGGAAGATAAATGCATTTACCATGGAAGGAGACAACATGCATATAAGGACAACAAGTAACTGACTAAGGATGATCGAAATGCAAAGCTCTATCGTACTAAATGATAATACAACTGAAAATTTAAATTAATTGACGTCACTAATGATTGAGGCGACCATAAAATAGCAGTAATAAGCGACAACAATATAAAATAGTAACGATAAATAATAATGAGACGACGCCGACGACGACGACGACGACGACGACGACGGCGACGACGACGGCGACGACGACGACGACGACGACGACGACAACCACCACCACCACCACCACCACCACCACCACCACCACCACCACCACCACCACCACCACCACCACCAACAACAACATCAACAACATCAACAACAACAACAACAACAACAACAACATCAACAACAACAACAACAACAAGCAACAACAACAAGCAACAAACTTAAGTAAGATATTGTACATTTTGTAGAGTGTATATTTCGCTGTGTACACAATTGTAGTCATAATACGGTGGCAATAATAAATATTTATTTAAAATTTAACCCTTCATACGTGTTTTATAATCAGTCTATCGTAACCAAAGTCGCACTTATGCATACAGTAACGGCGAGTAAGAACAGTATTACTCTAACAGGCGTATGTTAGAGGATCATCTCGCAGTCGAAATAGTACTGAGCTTTTTTTTCATTGATTGATTTCTTGGGTTTACAAATTGATCACTTTATGAAGCAACTTAATAGCATAGTTAAAGTCGGCCTACCGTCTTGTTAGGTGGTTTCTGTTGCGCCTACGAATGGTTGAATACCTGGCATAAACATAATAGCAATTCGCGTACATAATTAGAAATGTCAAAAGAAGACGCTTAATTTTAAGCAATTTATTCGAATTAATAGTGCATGTGAATTTGAACATTTAGCACTAAAAAGAAAAATTCTCAGTTTCATTCGTTCAGGCAAATCGGCAAAGGGTCAAATACTTTGTTTTATTAAGTTGCTTATTGATTGCCTGAATTTTAAGTTCAACAGTCACTCGCTGTGATTATGTTTGAAATATTCTTAGTGAAATATAGCATGAAAATACACAAAAAAAATGTCCGCTTAAAAAGGATTTCAAGGCAGACGTCTGTTCCCATGAACTGTTCCCCAAAACTCTGCGTCGCTCATCATCCACATGTTAACAGCCTGTAAATAGAGTTGTGGGCGAATGATTCCGATCACTCGATGTCAAAGTAAAGTACTCTATAAGATTTAGCAATAAGTCTTAAATCAGCAAATTTTACTCAACGCGTTTCGTGACTGGTGGAAGATTTTAACACACAAAACTGGTCTTGCCGCCGACTCTAGTCGATTACCGAATTTTTGCTCATAAGTGTATGATAAACGAATGTTAACAACAAAACAATATAAAAAGACCAGGTTTTAACGATTAAGGTTTGCCTGTAAAATACGGAATCTATGTGTCGCGCATTGTCTAAGTTACAAAGGCTTAAGGCGTGTTCAATATAAACAATAGTGCCTCAGAAACGCATCTATTTCCTCCACCGCTTAAGTACCTAATAACTTTTACTTATAGTCATTAGGTTTAAAAATACCCGAACATGCCATACCGAAAGATGTCAAAGTAAAAAAATGGCACACATTTTACTCTTCACTGAGTCTGGGATCGCGATGTTCATTTCGATAGCCTCGCGACGAGTATGCGTAATCTTCTGAGAAATCTATTGAATCTTAGTAAACTTAAATTTTACTGAGTTTTGGTAAAACAGTAATGAATACGCAACGACTTTCAGCAAAAGCATTTATTCTTATTTACCGATATTATATAACATTGAAGCTTGTGGAGCTAATCATATCTACTGCTTCACGATATAACAGCAAAACTCTAGGGTTTCGACTCTAACAGCTTTACTCCAGCTTGGTG
>NW_019213777.1:0-49073 GCF_002532875.2 Varroa jacobsoni
ATATATAATGGCAAAAACAGAATGTTTGATAGTGAAAATAGTAATATTGATGTGATTGAGAACGAATTCTCGGATTCTGCGACAGCCAGTAACTTTCGAAAATTAGCTGCCCGTAGACAATGAATCTAGTGTGAGATAGCCTTTTGAATTTTCACTGATTATCAAAATCTGATGCCACCAGTCACTTTCGGTCTGCGTTTCCTACTGTTGAGAAGATCAAAGCGGCATGTTTTACCGAGACCTGCTTATAACGCTAGCTTAACGTCTACGGAATTATCGAAAAGGAGTAAATTTGGGGTTTACTGTAAGGATTGCAGTGGTCGGGTGGGTAAAGAGGTCAAAGTTTACTCAAAAAGGCGACTTCACGTAGTAATGTTTCCAAGGTTGACATATGCTCCAAGATGGTAGCGGCTGGTCTAATATTGCATAAAAAGCACGTGAGAGTTGTAGGTTATAACTTCGACCTAAATGGCTCAGTACAAGATCTAGAACAAAGAATGGCTAAGCTTGTTGCTGACCTAAAGACTTTTGTACAAAGTAATAATAGAGCCGTTCTTGCTAAAGATTTGTATTTTAGGTGGAGTGAACCGAAATGACTGGATCTGCTCTTCTTAAAACAACAATAATTATTCCAAGAACGTCGATTCGTCTAAAGAAAGAAGGTCTTTTAACCGTTGCAGTAGGAAAAAAAAAGTACAGAGATCTACCACTGATCTAACGTAAGGTCGACGATGATGTTATCGACAAAAAATAACAGC
Organism: Varroa jacobsoni; assembly: GCF_002532875.2. Classification (NCBI taxonomy): domain Eukaryota; kingdom Metazoa; phylum Arthropoda; class Arachnida; order Mesostigmata; family Varroidae; genus Varroa; species Varroa jacobsoni. The sequence goes on from NW_019213777.1 coordinate 759, forward strand.
TAAATATCTAGCGTGACCATTTGTCAAGCTCAAGTCATCACTGACGATGCAAGTCCTGATCGTATGCCGCTTCGATCCTCAACATATATATATATATATCATTGTCATTGTTTCTGGACGTCGAAAGAAACGATGCCGACAACATTCTTTAGCGTCTTCACTTACGGTGATCGGCCCGTGATCTGCAGACGTACGGTTAGGAATAGATCAAGTCATGCTTTGAAAAACGCGCAAACAATTATTCATTAAGCTGCCTAACGTTATAGTATAACGCTGAGTATGGTGGTCGACGTAGAGCATTGCGATACTATGTATTCTGATGAACAAGATGTTGGCGTTTGAAGCACAACTTCGACACTTGGTACGTTCATTAGCATGTTATCATGGAAGCATGTTATCATATGATGTTATAGAATCGACACAAACGATGGACTTCGACCCTATTGAACCGATGCTCTTCATATGGATTGTTTTCAAACAGCATTTGAATAATATCTTTATTGATACAAACGATTGTATGTGACACAGGCAAAAGAACAGTGTGTAGGAAGACAAGATCATATAGCGACGGAAGGCAAATTTGCCACACTTATGGAACCGCCTAAACTTACTCCATAAATATTTCTTTATTATGGAATTTAATAAAATATACATTAGTTATGAAGAAAGGGCTAATAGTTTTGAGCTCAGAATATTAATGAATAAAGACCACTTTGCATACCGTGCACGTTCGGTGATCGAATAACGATGATGTATAGCCCCAAGTCAGTAGGTAGCACCCGAGCAGACATCCGCGACACAGTCGTTTTGAGATATATGGCCTTACAGTTTCGCAGGCATTGAATCGATGCTTTCCGTGTCGCAACAACATAGAAATGTATAGAAGTTTATATGAAAAAATGGCTTCGTATAAACGACCATGGAACACCAAAGAGTCGTATTTACAAGAGACACATCAGTAAGGAACGCACTATTACCTCTGTAACCGGGATCAACAGCCTTGATCCTCAGCACTTCAAAATTTTTAACACTTCTACATTCTGAAAGGTATAAACTATGCTCTAGAGGACAATAAGCGTCACTTACGTATTACGAATATTTAGCTTCGGGTAGGATGTCAAGTACGTAAACTACTTATAACAAAGAGACAACCCGATTGAAACACTTCAGAAGGAACAAGTGGCCGAAGACTCAGAAAGTTATCAACAGAACGTGACCTCACGACTAAGCAGGCTATAAGCCATCTTATTACGGTGAGCATACGCTTAAATGAAGCGGTTCTCAAGGCAGGATCCCGCGAGCCATGCTATCTATATAGGGCATCCCTTTGATCAAAATAAACGCAATGGAATATTCTTGGCCCAGTCTTAAATTCTTCCTAACAATTTCGTGCAAATGGAACGACAGACAATGAATCCTAACGGTGGACGAAACTATACAGTTTATTATTGCAAACATAATGCAACATGAATTCAACTAAGGTCCTTCGTATTGCAGTAGACAATTAAGCATTAGGAAACCCTTTTTATTTGTTTTGTAATCTTTTCACTAAAAGAAAAATCACACCATGACAATGATTTGCCATGAACAAACATTCTTTCCTCTTAGGCTTCTGAAATAAAAATAAAGAATATATTAAAAGTGTTTATTTTTCAATAATTTCAAGCAAGCGGATGATCGGGGACTGGAGATTAGATCGACGGGCAGTACGAGACTTTTTCAGATTACAATAGAATCGTATGTGTTTTTTTTCTTATTGGCAATTTATCGTCTAAAAGGTACATACAACGAACTACCGTCTGTTTTATGTCGATATCATTTGTGCTCGGGTCGGGTCAGCTCAGCTCGTAAAGCATGTCTCCATCAATTGATTAGAGCAGTAGATAGAGTTGCGGCTAGATAGTGAGTCAACAGTTATATCAGAAGTAGAGTAATACCTAGCGCACAAATCGTTCGACATGGGGAAAACGGTTAATATAACGGGCCTCATTTACGAAAAGAACTGTGTCGCGCGTTAGAAACAAGTAGGAATCCATATGACTACTTGAGTCCGCAAACAACAACAACAATCTGGGTAGCAGCCCTAGCTCTTTGCTTGACTTACACAGTACCGCCTCGATTCACTCTCTCGTCTTGTACAGCGTCCTATGCTAACTGGATAATCATTTGTGTTTACCAAAAATCATCAACGAATATAGAAACGTGAATTAGAGTGAGACGAAGCATTACCTAGTCATTCATACGGCTGATTTTAATAACATACAGTTATGCGGACCTTCAATAGCTCATACATTCATCATAGAACGGCTCGTTGTAGACAAATAACAGAAGCGCCGTTCAATCGCATTATCGCTATTTATACGCACACCGTCTATAGTTCTCAGTTCAATGAACCAGGGTCTAAAACAAACCAGTTGTGGGACCACGAATTTACTTCGCAGCTTGTTACTCACGGAAAATTATTCTATTCACTGCTGTTTTGCGTAGTCCTTCTCATAAAGTGCGGTTTCCGCAAATACAGTACGAATTCATGTTCTTCTCATTCACTTTGTTCGGCCACCCAATAGGATAGTCGGTAAACGACCGCCTTCCCTCCAGGTTTCACAAGGTAGAACAATGCATGCAGAGTAATTTGCTTCTTATGTTTTATCAACATACCTACATACTCGTACAGCTCGAAATCACAGACAATGTAGCCAGTATCAACGAGTGATACGCCGAGGTTTCGCGAAGTCTTCGTGAGATCTTTTAACAACTGGCTGAAATGCCGGCGGTTAAGAAATTTTGATTACGATAGTATTCCGGGACTCGGACATGGCGGCTTCTGCCTTAAGTGGTGCTTCCGGTGTGTCACCTGTTCGTCCCTTCACTGTCGTAGGTCTATCTCGCTGTCCATCGAGAAAGGATAAAAATAGCAAATGAAACCCAAATGAATCTTCAGGATCGTTCAAATAGTCTTAAATTTTGGATAGGCCATGAAACACAGCTAAACTTCACGATGTAAAGCGTTTCGATCAACTTTCAGCCAATACAGTCGGTACGTTGAGTTGCTATTTTCACTGCCTGCAGTGTCTTTTCGTTTCTATTTACCTTCTTCTAATTGTCGGCCAGGGGATTTCTTAGCGCGGTTCACTGGGAGCTATCATTGCAATACTCGTATACGTATAGACGCTGACATACGAGAAGAAACTCAGCGGTCTGACCAAATCGCTATGTCTGGAAAACGAAAAATGTCCAATAAAATGTTTCCGCTTCCTAGATAAGAACAGGTCCCGCATTTGTTCTATAGACGCATATTGCAATATATTACTACCTGCCTAACCATACGATGAGTATTCAACTGTCAAAACATTAAAGCTAGTCCTATTGGTCACGAAGGAGATAGCGAGCCTGCGGTTTAAGGATTAGCGCCTGCCTGCCTGCCTGCCTACCTACCTACCTACAAACTCGTTTGTCAGGAAACAATGTAACACGCTCTGTGGATGCAGTATGAAAAGAGTCTCGCTATTGAACGGATATATATATACATACACATACACTTATACATACGACTGACTGGTCGCCGCTGAGGTCTGGTGGCGCTAGTGAAAATGTTTGATATTACGACGGCCATTGCACAGGCTGGTTATGCACTCTTGTGTCTGCATACTTAATTGGATAAATAAAAGTTAAGCCCCGAAAGTGCTGCTACTGATAACTGAGGGATAGCAAACATACGAACTTTACGAACAATAGGATGAAGTATAGAAACAGAGTGATTGTGGCCTCGTGCTGTACAACGCGCTTCGACCTCGGATTATACGTAAACGTCCCGTAAAAACGTTATCTTTTTATCCACTAGCATCATCATCGTTCCGCCTATCCTGGTAGAGCATGGATATGCTCGCTGCTATGTTGACTGGACAGCTACAAAGGTAGGACCAGGACATGTGGAGGCGGCACGGACACAGGCGCTGTTTATTGAAAGAATGGCCTAAATTACAGACTTAGAGGAGCGGTTACGTGCATGTTTGTCTGTATCCACGAAACAGCAAGTCAGTCAGTTGCACTTAGAAGAGAATGTAGGGGAAGAGCAAACTACGACTAGCACCTGAAATTCGACCGAGCTTAGGTAAAAAAAAAACCCACATACACATGTGCTGCTGGTGCTACTATGAAAAACTATTCTATTTTGGTGAGACTGTTCTATTATCAGTAGATATTAAAACATTCCTGACTATATACAGAAAGGATGCCAGCATGCTGAAACGTCTAGTTGTGGGGAAAAGCATTTTTAGCGGTAGCCGCTATATAAATATATATATATATATATATCGAATAATCAATGTTCGCAACGAGCCTGGTCCGTAGTATACAAATGTGTTCGCCACTGATTTATCGGTTGATCTTATCCGTGCTGTTCTTGTATTTCCCCACAACGGTTCCTAAAGGACATAGAGCACTTCGTAGAGGTTGTTCGAAGTCTAGCGTACAGGTTAGATATCTAGCTTGTACGCATAGATGCTAATTAACCATTCATCTGTAAGACGGAGTAATTATCCTCACTGCTCGTGCCATGTCTTCGGTCGAATGGCGCTAATGGTTGTTTAATATCAATAGAGGCTACGATTACAGAAGCGCAGTTATCAATAAATGTATAGGCCTTCGGACATGAATAGTTGTCCAGCAGGCGTCGCCGAGAGACCGACCTTGAAACGAATGCTTCAAGCTGTGTGAGTTTTAACGTATGCCCAGTTCATAGTTAACAATAAATTGCATCAAGTTGAAATTTTCCTCCGTGTTATATTCTCGTGCTTTCGATAACAGTTCCAAAAGCCAAAAAATGACCTTTCCTTTCTATTTTCTATTTCTTTCTCGGCATGAACCTTGCTAACGGGATCAAATGCATCTGAAAACGTTTCAATTGGCCAACACGTCTAAAGATTTTATAAAGGTTTTAGTCTAAAAGTGTACGGGGACTCTTGTAACGGTACGTTTTCAACCGGGCCACAAATCCAAGGCGACATTAACGTCCTCTATGCTGTTTTGGAAAATTTTGTGTTTGCCTAAGAGGTCGTTTAAAAGCGTCTGCGAGCGTCAACGCTCAATGCATTGTCTCGTACATGCAAAGAGAGCGAAGCGTTTGTTTCGCCAGGCTTCCTAGCTCTCCCATAGCCGACGGCGACGAAAGCGCCGACGAAATTGATATCTAGCCACAACCCGGTTCAGTCAAAGAGTTTCAACATTAACGTGCACAACCCGTATGGTCATATTTGTCCTACCTGTCTCTCCCGGCGAGAAAAATAACATAGTATCTGAAAAAAGAGCCTGAACCATAGGCTTTCCGGGTTTCTCATTGAATTACACTGCCATTGATGTTACTCTCGGCGCCGATGCAGGCCAAGCTTGCCTAGTACCTTACAGCGAGTGGGTAATTGGCCGCGGACCCCTCCGAGACCGCGTTATATTGTCGGAGTCGTTCGGCGTATGTTTATCCATAGCGTTAGCCTTCCTAACCTAGGCTTTAGAAGCATCGTACTATGTCGTCAACTGGAGCGGGCAGCCCGAAAAAAAGGGAAGCACTCACTTTTGCACTCAGTCTTGAGCTCTAAATCCTCGATAAACTAAAACTTGACTTGGTACGGACTCTAACAGAATTATGACTCAGTGTAAAGATTCTAGAAAGTTATCAAAACCTAATGTTATAAACTGATGGTACTGTGATGAAAAGCCTACTTTTAAAAAGCGTTCATTGAACAAAGTGATTTATGCTGAATTTAAATATATATTGACACAATTTAGTGAGGTACGCTCTGACTTCTCGTTGATACTAGCTAGCGGCATAAACAGAAAAGTTTTTTTTTAAGTTAATTTACACTCAACTCGTGCTTGAAGCATGGTACTCATTTGTCGATTCAATTGTTCCTTCAGATCTTACCCAATGCGTCCTTTCCATACGATGCCGGCTGATACTATGCTAAAAGTTTCATATTTGACAAAAGTAGCTTGTGATACTTATGTAGTAAGAGAGTGCTAGCTTAAAATAATAGGCCAATTGCTGTGTACGCCAATAGAGAACCGATAGGCATGATTTTGTTCGTCTTAATTCACGTGCAGCGTATTTAGAAATAGTACAGTTCTATGCGCATGTACTACATAAAATCGACATTTTTAATAATCACATCTAAAACCAATATATAGATGTAACAAAATTAACAGAGGTAATTTTTTTAATAGGTGCTTTTCGGTTCATTGCCTGTTCATATAGGGTTTTGAAAGCCTGTAGGCCTTCGTTTGACCCTGTCGAACTTTAAGTTTATCGTTGGGCATTCTCGTTGGAAGCTAGAGGACGAAAATGATTTCAACAAAAGTGACGATTGCCGATATTTTAGCAACTTCATCGTTTATGTTAACGCCATTGCTCTTTAGGTGCGAATGGCAGCCAAGACCGCAAGACACAACAATATACTCAAGAATGGATATTGAAGGCGCCGACTTTGCGTGTCTTCTGTGATTTATGAGACGCTGCGTGAAAAAATGCTGAGTGAAACACTTTGACAACTAGAGAGAGAGAGAGAGAGAGTGAAACTAGAGAGTAACTTTATCGAAACAAGTTTATTATTGCACGAAAAAAGGTCATCGCATAGGGTTAAACTAAGCATTTTCTACCTTGGACACTCTCCTCGATAATAAACTTGGCGATGTTAGTGCCAAGAAGCGTTGCGCCCTTTTTGGCAGACCTTGAAGGTTTCGTTTCATCTATGCGTGTACACGAATGCCAGGCAAGTCAAGCTTTCGATACTTATCACCCTATTACGGGCCTTCATATACTCACTCGTGTAATTAAGGGACCACAATCTAATAGAACCCATATTGGCTTGACCACAATTCACTGTGTCAGTTCACAGTTCCTCTAGTTATGCAGGAGACAGGTACTGGGTTTTATGGGGAATACTAACTGTTCAACAGATGAATAGGAAACGCGCAGGGAAGGGGTGTGTGTTATGGAGAACTTCCTATTTTTTTTTTTAATTATCGAAGAAATTCGAATTTGTCACTCGAAGTACATTTGGGACATCGTTTCCTTTTTATCCATCAAAATCCGCCTTCATGTCGTTGTCGTCGTTATCATAGATTATATAAGTTTATTAAGCTTTTGTCGCTTTATATGGCTCACTTTGATTCATTCTATCTAAAATTTTAACCCATGTAACGGATATGCTACGCCCAGTGGAAGGCTGATGATGCCTATTTAGTTAGGAAGTGCGTTAGCCAAGCAAGAAACGGCAGCACTGAAGATTTGCGGAGGCGGTGCGCAAGAAGTCGTAAATAGATCTCGTTTTTGTGCGAAAGTATGTAGGGCATTTGCAGTTTTCGGATTGTTAGGCCTTCGCTTCAATTTTATACAAGATACGAACCAGAGCGTTTGGAGAATATTTATGAGACGACTATATAATTATACTACAGTATCATAACATGTTACACTATTTAAAGCGGCAAAAAATAAAAACTGTTTATTGTTGCGTGGATCGACTTATGCGTACTGATGTTATGGAATAGCTATATGAGTTTGGCGGCTGCATCGCTTTTTTTTTGATAGGTTTTTGATTTATGATAGGTTCATGCGAACGACACGAACTGGTTTCTCTCCTCGAATCAGAACAAATAAAAAACACTAAGTACATGTTTCTCTCTCTCTGTTTTTTAGCTTCCCTTTCCTGCCGTACGACACTCGTATTGAAGCAAAGCAATCTAGACCGCACGAACCCCACACTCCAGTGTAAACACTTTTGCAACTAAAGACCACCTCATTGAAAACAGCACGAAATAGCTATTACAAAGATATTGAACTATAATACCCAGGGATAGTTAAAAACATATTTGCAACAACTAGTAAAAGGAAGTTACTATACAGAATTTCGCATAATAAAATACGGTCTGTCTTCGTATATATAGAGTCTATGTTTAAGAAAAGACCTTAAGGGATATAAGCAATTCGTGATCTCGCTGGAATAGATCTGATCCGAATAAAAATAACTCTGTGCTCTATTTCATAGCGCGAAATTTCCAAATAATTTATAACAATGAACCGCATGATTTAATCTTTAACGCATACATACAGTACTATTCTGTAAAAAAAAACATTTTTATTCATTCGTTATACGTTAATTTAACCGACGTGAAAAATACTAGATTTGCGTCATTAATAAAAAACATCCTCAGATAATTGACTGGACGATCGCTATGAAGGCTTGTCGTCTGTTTAAGTCATTCGCTTACCCAATAGAATTTCTTCCTCAGTTGCAGCTTCATTTGAAACAGAAGTGCTTTTCACCATAGCGTACACCATACTCCTTCCGCTTATCTTAAATAATGTAGACTTCGAAAATAAAACAAACGTTCCAGCCTGCGTTCTACAGAACGCGATACTTATACTTCGCGTCAAAAAGTTTACAAAATGAAAGTTACCCCGTAGCCAATATGAAAGGCCGGAAAATCCTTCATTCATTCATTCATTCATAAGGACGCTGTCACCTAGCTAAGCTTTACCGCAAGCACAGTTCTATGACTAACAAAAGGCTATCCTTTTTTTTTCTATTTTCATATTCACTGTAACTACGGCTTCGAACTCCACCGTACAGACCGGCATACACGAGCAGCCTGTTCAATTGTTGGGAGATCCTGCTGCAGGAGGTCGAGGTCGATTCACAGGTGCACGGCGATATTGCACGTTCGCTCTCACAAAATGTGGGCGTGATATTACTCGAGAAGACTTTCTTCCGGAAGATACAGTCGCGAAAAATTTTTCTCCACCGCGAGTCATTCGAGACCATTCTTACAAAAGCCGAAGAACTCTTAGCTAAGGTTTGTATAAAGCCAACAGTAGGTAGTGTTTTTGCAGATGTGTTATTAGTTTAACAAAAAAAAAAAACACCATACAGCAACATACGGTGCATACGGAAACCTGCACAGCGAGCATTCGACCATGTAAGCTAGTATATGGCTTTCAAAAATCAACCTGGAAAATATGCGTACTATAAAAGTATTTTTAAAAATTATTTAAAAAAATGTTCACTTGTTTTCGAGTCGGTATATAATCTGAAAATTCTTACCTATCCCAAATATTGTTAATTACATGTCCGGTGCCAGCATTCATTAGTTCTTCTATTTTATTTATATCCTCTACCACGTAGGACTTCTATAGGACAAACGTTTAAGAGTTAAAATTTTTAATAGTTTTTGATAATACGCACTGAAAATGCGTAATAAATCTTTGCAAAAAAAACTGTTCATTCTAAAGAAGAATGCCATAAAGATGACATCGTGCTAACTTGAAGGTATGACGTCAAAGCTAACTTATAGACCAGCCATGTTCCTTTAGTGATGTGCAGATCGTATGAAGGCTAGGGAAAGTGAATGACCTTTACAAGCTTTCCTTAAAACTACTGTTCCATGTGAAGGGAGAAACATGTTTAATCTTCTGTAAAGCCTTCATTACGAATAGGCATAATAAAAAAAAATACCCGACTGCCTTTTTTTTTTACCTATAGAGCGCTATAGTGATAAACCTGTGATAAACTTCACTTAAATATGCTTTTGGAAGTTGAGTCAAGGGGTCATTTCCGGCTAAACTTAAGGAGGGAAAGAAATATAGCGAAATTGATTGTTATTATTCTAGCATTTGGGAAAATATCCAAATAGGACTATGTAAATCATTGCAAGCAGCGAGAATATAGCTTGTTTAGATTATTAAAAAAAAACTTTTTATTTAAACACCTGGAAATTCGGCCAAATAGAAAAAAATGCTTTCAAAATCCAGTTTTTGTAAACAAGAAAGATAACTAAGTCAGCCGCATGGAATCGTCATTTTTAAATATATTTCTACATATGTGTGTACGTATACAATTGGTTTCATGTCACAGAACTAAGCCTGGAAGTAGCATATCTGTCTGCATATATATATATATATATATATATTTGAGACAGATACTACTCTGAAAATTGCTGCAAAATCCTCAAAAAATTAACGATTTCAACATGAATGTACTGAGATTTGAATGATGTGCTTTGATCCCTGGTTAGGGGGTAGCTTAGTTATAGGGCTCTTTTATTCGTTGTTGTCTCAGTCGTAGGAATTGCGTCTGCAAACGATACGGCCACCCCAGTGTTGAATTTCACTGAATAATAATAATACGAACCTAGATCAAAATGATCGTTTTTTTTTTCGTAAAAAAGCGTTAATTGCGCTGATGCCATACATCAGATGCTCTTTCGCATGCCTATCAGTGAGCTCGCATTACTCGCTCGAAGCGCGAACCGCTGGCAGCTGTGCTCTCCTGTGATGAATATCGTGTGTTAATACTAGAGCCAGCTTTGGAAGACAACTATTTCACAGTGAGGTAATATCGTTAACTCGATAAGTTGTCAGCCGTAATACATTCAGAGGACAAAAAATCGACTGGAATGTACGCTAGCAAAAAACCTTGAACAGAATATAACTTAAACTACGTACATTTCATTTCGTGCGCGTGTGGAAATCTATTGAGACATTCTGTAAATATTTCGTTTCCTTTTCTACTTTATTATTATTACATTTTGGAAACTTCCCCTTAAATGTTTTTCCAAAAATATTTAAAATCAACACAAAAGCAAAGGGTCTTAGACGAGACGATCGTTAGGCAACGTCGTGAGTATACGCTATATGAAACTATCATTAGAGGCTCCCGTCAATTGGAAGGACTGATGTGTGAACGATTGATTAGAATTAGAGATTTTACTCAGTAGTAAACCTTTTACCAACTTCGTTTTCCTTTACTAACCCATAAATGAACATGCATGCGCACGGAGTTTTTCTTTTCGTTCAGAGGAAACGAGCGTGTGCTTTTTCTTCTGGAGTCTATTGCTACCATTAGTCAGTGTATACTACTAGACGTGCTTTCAACGGCAGCGTTACGACAACAACCTGTTCTTCAATATGGTTGTTCAAGGCTCGTGCCACGCTGCTAGAAGCTGCAGGACCATGCAACTTAACTTTACGCCCTCTGGCTGAGGATGAAGGAGCATACGGCAACTACCGCATGGAGTGAAACATGAATGGCCACTGTCTCATTCTTTTCGGGGGGAGGGGCAGGGGGAGGGGGGTCACCTTCCCCGTCCAACCCTATCATTGCATTGCTCCTTCCTTTTTTACTCTCGTTGTGCTTTTCTGCTGACAGCGTCGGCATTAACAATATTGAAGGCGTTTGACTGTTTCGCAGGTTGTTTTACTTGTTCTGCCCGCCTTGCCGTCAGGCACGGCTATATGATCATAGAAAAAGGCACCAAAACGCCGAAACATCTCTCGATGTTTGAATTGAATCACGGCCTACAAAAGGACTCTGTAGAGCCCGCAGGGGACAATGAACAAGGACTGTGCTTTGACAGGGTAGGAAGCTACGCCTAACTGCCTACTTAGAGTACCTTGTTCTATTTACTTTCTGGGACACGACGATTATCGCAAACACAAACGCTTCGGTTCACAACAGTATTTTTATTTGGTAGAAGAAACGGCGCTTTTTTCATTTTGTCAGTAATGGTCGTAACCGTATCGGTACCAACAAGAAAGAGGGGAAGAAACCAACGGATACAGTTGAATGAGATACGAATACGTGGAGAGGAAAAGAATTGAGCGAGCGGATAATGGTCTAGTCTATCGTATAAGGTCCGTTCGGGTGAATGAGATCCAACTTATCTGCTCTTCTACTTTTCTCTTTTCGTCACCCTCATCATCACCGTCGGTTATTTGCTCTGCCGAAGGTAGGTCGCTGCTGTTCCTCTACCTGAACAATTAAGCCGTTAATTCGAAGCGATCTCATCTGGTGGTAACTAAGTGGCTTCAACTTATGGTGCCGCTGCTTGTTTTTCAACGATATCTAGCTGCAAAATCGGAAGCCCTTTGCCGGAGTGTCGTAGCAAAAAATGTGCGCGTACTGAGCCTTTAAGCTAGTTCTGGTGTATTAAGTATTGCTCTGTTACATCTGTTATTATAACTATACGCTACGCGACTCAAATGTTTGATAACAACACCATAGGTAGACTTGAAGGTGTACGATGGGATGGGGAGTGTACTGGTCGGCACAAGACGTTGAACATGGAGAAAAAAGCTTGACGAAAATCATGTACCACCATATGCTCAAATATGAAAGGTGCTACGTCATCCCATCTCAGGAGGGTTTGTTTACAGGAGTGGTAAAAACGTTACTGGCTGTTCGCTGGCCATCAAGATTTAAGCCAATCCACAAATGGCGAGGACTCCCCTTTCCTACACCTTTTACTTCGGTTCTTATCAATCAATTTATTGATTGAATAAGGAAGTTGAGCTGGAAAAAAGGGATCCTGAGAGCAGCAAGTAGGTAAGAGTTAAAGAACGTCTTGTTTTGTTTTGACCTTTAAGACTTAATGGCTATGATCTGTACGTAGCCTCCCCGTTCCGTTTCGCCGCAGAACAATGGATGATAGTGGCTAATATGTAACCAGTTCGTAAATAGAGGCAAATGCGTTTAGGGTAAAGTATTGAGACTGACTTTAGGGACACAGCAGTATTTATGGAGAATGCAGTTCATGGTAATCTTGAGTTATGGATAGAAATTTTAGCGTAAGATAAACGGTTTTTTTTTTATCTAACTGCTTTATGGGAACGAGCAAATGTTCTCTCTACATAACAAAACTAGTCCTAGTATTATTACTGTTGTAATCTATAATATCTACTACTAAGGTTTTCTGCAGCATAGAGAGGCTAATATGTTGTTACAAAAGCGGACAACACTGAAGAGAAAACACTTAACATTGCATCCATTCACATGGTGACTAATGAGTTATATATCCATATATCAGCCCCTTCATCACCGACCATGCACCACGAGCCGCGGCCGCAGCGTGATGACAGTGTATGTGTACGTGCACGTTACCTTGATGACGGGATAGAAAAGGCGTTGGCTTTCTGGAAGTTGCTAGACTAAAGTAAATTATTGCTAAAGCTATAGAATATTTATTGCTTACTAGCAACCTTCTATGATCTTTGTCCGAATGCCGCATCGATATGGTATCGACTATTAAAAGATAATAAAAAAAAAACCCGCCAAGAACAACAAGTGAAAATACAGTTATACGTAGATATACTTATCCGCTTTATTCATACGTTCATTCATCTCTGACCTGTATAGCTCGAGACTCTGACCACTGTCGTGCAGCACACGCAACAGGATTGTCGATTGAAAGGGGCTATGAAATCAATCGACAGGATTCGGCAGCTGTCTCAGGTGGTTCAGTCTGTATACACCTGTGCAGGTAAATGGATCGTGGAGTGCTATTTATATATATGGATGATTTCTTTAAGCTTCCTTCGCATCAGTATGCGACATACGTGCAACTATCGCTGTTACCATCTATCTGTTTATTGATGACAGCCTCCCATAGGTGCTTCGAATAATTACGTCATAGTGTATTCGACTCGGAAATCAAATAATTTTTGAACTAGTTGGACTAGGACGATCATTTTTTTTTTAATATGCGTTAAATGTACTCTTCTTTATTTTTGAAAATGCAGGATTGAATTTTCGTTTGGTCAATTCAGAAATAATTGAAGGATGGCAACCAGGTCTGGCATTATCACCCAGTGACCAGACTGGGCACTTCCAATTGTCGTACCAATGGCTCATGAATCTCTTGACAAATTCGAGGTCCTGGACTGCATTAGTTACGACTGAGCCTACCCAACACTGCCATCGAGCTCGATTTCTTTCCAGATAACATCACTTTTTTCACCTCGTTCCTCTCCGCTTAGCTATATAAATTGAACCATGGCAACTGTGTGCCCCAGGAGGCTTTTTTGCTGATTAAAGCTCCAAAGTGGAATACACCACACGCATTTTTTCCAAGTGGCCCGGAGCTAATTTTTGATTTCGCATTCTGGGTATTTGGGTTATGATTCTTTGACACCTTACATCGAAAACGCCAGTTTAAGTCGACAGAGCCCCTAGATTCACAGTTCCGCTTTCGTCAAGAGCGTATTCAATTGTGGTCAAACGTTCTTGTTTTCTGGGTCTTTACATATTGTCATTTTTAACTGATCTCGGATATTTTAATCTCCCTTCTTGAAACGTTTACGTTATTCATGTACCGTACATTCGCTTAAGGCTTCTTTGCCCCAATGTCTTCACCAACCTCCGATGAACTCCGCGGCGCAAACGAGCAAAGATTTAACCAGTAGACATTGATTTTTGAGATTAAAAGATGTTTTCCTTTTGAATCAGCTTCTTCTGAAGTAAACTTCATAGGTTTTTCACTCGCAAATTTCTAAAAACGGTGGTATTTCGTCTGCTAGCGTTACGTGTGTTCAAGTCCGCCGGATCAGGGTACATCAAACCTGGGTAAAAACCTATGCACCACATTTGTTTCAGTGAATGCAAACGGCTTCGTTCTTTTTCTTTCGTAGCAGTATGCAGACTTTTCTTATAGAACAAGAGAAAAGCATCGGATAAACGGCAATAGTTGAGAATTAGACAGTGAACAATGTTAACGGTGCATCGACATGAACGCCCAGGTTTAGATTTGCTTTCGATGGTCAAAAGATAATTTTATTTATGAACGATTTATTAGTTAGATATCTATGTTGATTCGGCATGAATCACATTGAAGACTAAGATAATCTTAATAATAAGAAGATAATCTTTAGAGAATCAAACATTCGTTCTAGTTTCAACTAAACGTGTTAATTATTAACTCTAATCTATCATGAAGAATGTAACAATGACCAGTCCGCAGCTAGCATTTAGCACCATTTATATTTTTAAGTTTATAACATGTATACTGTTTGCATGGGGGCAAGATGTATAGGATTCAAGCGACAAATGTACGTTTAATTTGTATATTTTAGCCTGCACACTACGTTGTGAAGGGTCGGCATTTGCTTAACGAATGGCTGAAGCGCGCGTCGAGGCAGCCAATTCCAGAAAGGTCTGCGTCATAAAAAAGAACGACTATACTGAGAATTACAGTGAGCACTCACATAAAGCTGAGGCACCAAAATCTAGGATGGCCGAATTCGTACTAGCTGCTCACTCAAAGTGGATCTGGTATCAGAACCGATATCAGGAATCGGTGTTTCTAATATTTCCTTGCTAAATAGTGCATCTTCTTTACGTGCATATGTGTTTTATAGAGCTGGCGACCCTCTATTTATAGGATGAAAGTCGTTTATACAAGAAAAAGCTTTGTCGGTTGTAGTGTTAAGTGTTTGGCCTAAAATATATACAGAAGCCACTATGTAAACAGGACTGTTTGATAAAAGTTCTCTTGGGACCTTGTTTGTTTATATCGCAAACAAACATCCTTTTGTTGCAACTCAACACTTAATCCTGTACTGTAACAAATACTAATTCTACCGATTCCAGTAGAAAGCAATAAACAAGTGCACGTTAATATCTGTCAGGAACACATCTGTCCTCACTGATCAAATACTGTGCTGGCATATACAGGCGTATCGACGTTTCTGTGCAATTGACCTATCCAGCCCCATATACACCCATATCCTAATATGATTATAAGCGATACGTGTTTCAAAACACACGTTTTTGCAAAGAAGAATTGATTTATTATGCATAGAGATAAAACACGTACGAAACGGACGTTGTCAGGAAAAATGAATCGGTTTTTGTTCGGCAGGAGTTATCTGTCCTGTATTTGTTCCTCTAACATCGCCTATACCTTTTAGACCCCAAACGCCTACGCTAGCAAAAGTTTGCATCTGTAACATCTGTGTGGCTACGTAAATTAACACTATTAATGCGTTTCTGAAATTCAAAATTCAGCTGGCCGGCAAAAATATCGAGGCTTAAGTTACGACGTTAAAGTGTTCAGCCACTGAAGTTTACTTTCCTAGCGGTGTTTTGTACGACAACCAAAATGAAACCGAGGTTAAAGGTGCGCGAACCTCTTAAAAGGATTTTAAATAAACGACCCCCCTGCAATAATATAATGGAACAGCTTGAAAATAGCTAAATAAAACCTCGAGAAATTGCACGCCGCTGCATACTAGAAATAGATAGAGCACACATCTAAAATCCGCCTTGTCGGGTCGGCAAGCACCAGTAACACTGTACACTAAAGCAAACGATGCGAGGGGCTGGTTTAGGGTCCTAAATTGCAACCGGTTGAAATATTTACTTGTTGAGAGATACGATGCTGCGGTGGATTCCCGAGAATAGAAGGGCAAAGAGGGTTAGACGTTGCCTAGTCACGTTACATTTGCGACGCTGCATGAATCGCGTCGCGCCGAGCTATAGCGTGATTATTGTGGACGTCAGATTCGTAAAAAATATGCAGCGCTGACAATGACAGCTAACGTATAGCTAAGACAAAAATGGTATCTCGGTACGAATTTCCTGGGTAATGGTTCTCTTATCTACGTCCAACCCAATCCACAACGGCTTTTGTGGATTCACGCATACTACATATCACTGGATAAAGTAGCTAGCTGACTCAAGCTGAAGGCTTGTGCTGATAACGAAAGTGTGCTGAAAGTTCTTTTTCTCGTTTCGTCGTTTTCGGTTCGTACTCAACATACGTTGCCTCAGAATGTAGATTGTACATACATAATTTTATAAGCTATAGATAATCATCTACTCTTCTAATTTCGCTTCTTTTTACAGTGTCACGACAACTACAGTATTGCCTATGCTGCCTTTGCACAAAGTCGGAGTCCGCAGAAACTGGCGGAGTATTATGATGCACACAACCTGTACGTGCAACAGTTGCATGCCACTAATGGCATGATCGAACAGTATTATAGCGTGACGCTGCCCAAGCTCCTCGAAGAACTTGAAGAAGTGAGTACCTTGATAAAATAGATTTTTCAATAGAAGACTGATTAATTCTTGTGCGAAACAAATGCGTGATGTTCTGTTATACGTGTAAGCAATACTCAGTACAAACACTTTGCGAACCTCCTTTCGCTGCAGAATCCGTTGCTTTTTCTTCGATCGGTTTGGATTTTCGCACGTAAATTGTCCTTAATTTACGTTTCTAATTTTATGAGCTCTAACACGTCATAAGAAAATATTACCTGTTAAACGGTGAGATAAAAGAACAATACCAGTAGAGCAGGCAATCTATTGCAAGTTGATGATATCAACTCTCTGTCCCCAGACAAGGGTCGTTTGTATTTTTAGAGCTTTTCCGTCGATCGGTGTTGCATTGCTCTCGATACGATTTCGAAAAGGCAACTTCAAGCCCGAGGCCCTATTAGTAAGGTCATGTTGATTTTCCGGATACAAATAGCCATATGACACATACTCATTCGCATATTTACGTAAAATAAGGTCAACTAAGGCTTTTTTAAGTCGTCGAGGGTCAGCTTCCCAAGACAACCATTCGATTTCACATGGTATGCTTCCTTTGCCTGTAGATGAAACAATTAAGCTTTCGGTTTCGTCCTGAAATGTTTTTCCTTAATAGAGTTTCACTGTGTAGCCTACGTAAGGAACATGACTGCTACCGGAGCTGCATCTAGTTCACAAACAGGACAATTGATAGCAACAACTGAAAGTTTTTAAGGTATACATCGATCCAGCTATCAGAGTAATTTATGGGAGCGATTCAGAGCCTTTTCTTCAATATATTGCTGAATGAGCTTCCGGATAAACAACTTTAAGGGTAAATTTACCTTTGATGGCGTGTGCAATTTCATCTGTTTAGGATAAAGCATGAACGCGACCAGGGCATCTGCCTGGAACTGGGCGGAGAGACGGCAGAGTAGTCTAGCTCAGCATCGGTTCCTAGATATAAAGGTCTGACTAGTTGTCAGACGTACAGCTCACAAGCTATAAGTACGTGCAGGTTCATCTCCTGCGCCCCTGTACTCAAAACTACATTACAGTATAATGTATCCTCGGGGAGCTAAAACGTGCGCTCTATATATTATGTAAATGTGTAAAAAAAACTCTGGTATGCTCTAGCAACCCACGAAACGGTTCTATTGCGTGTTAGTTGCAGATAGCATAGTTTTTAAAGCCAAATAGATATTTAGTAATACGAAATATTTAATTTGTCTAGCGAGTTACCTTTAAGAGAAAATAAGTTCTGTATGTACCTACTATATACAGAATTTGCTCAAAGCGAACACTTTCATTTTCCTCATCTGTTGATATTTCTAGCTAAGCTTTCAATTTAAGCCCGTCTGTTATGTCAACAAATGGTTGAGTTTTGCGCGTAAAACCAATCCGACTTTGTGGCCTCTTGTCAAGTTTGCCTCGATACCATTCGATCAATTATTGTTTCTCTGGGTCGTTTGTATTCCATAACACTCGCAAAGAAATGATTGCAATAAATGACGGGTCCATCATTTACTGTAGTTTCATTCGGATAAGAAGCTATCAAGATCCAGCACTGGTGAGCAAACGACGAAAGCACAAATGTCCAATGCCGTCATCAAAATTACAAAGCTCGCATCCGTATGTTTCTAGAAGCTTCCAACAAAAAACAATGTGGGATAGCAACGAATAATATAAGTTAGAAGGTTAACCACGAAGCTATCTCATGCCAAAAACGATGACTCCGTCATTAATTAAAATGCTTAAGTTCAGCGTTCTAGGTATCGAACATCGGGCCTACAAATGCGTTTGCCTGATTCGTAAAACTATGAGATTAGTATTAGTGCAATGTTTTGCTTGATCCGTTAGCTTCTGTGCAATACGTGCACCATCTTCCGTCTTCAATCGTGAATTAAAACTACGTCGATTTACTAGTTTAGCTGAAAATAAATTGTAATCATTAAAAAATCGTCTAGGAAACCTATGTTTTTTATTTTTTCCTCAAAACAACTAGACAAAATCCTCGTAGGTTGTAAAAAGCAACGGTCTACTCCTTTCTCTATTCAACAGTCTATAATTAAATGGATGCAGTTTCCTCGTGCTCAATAGCCATTATACCGAAAGCACTAAACCAATAGATTTGCACGGCTATCTGCAGAGCCAGGTACACCTTCAGTAGTAATTCCTATTAAATCTAGTATAACAAAAATAGATAAATCGATTGCATTCGACCAGTCGCTTGCTCTGTTTATATTTAACTATTCTCGGAGAATCCTGTAAAACGTTAAATTGATGTTATAAGGCCAACTACCCTCCGGAATCTCTTGGATCAGAGATTCTTACCCCCACTTCAGGCTTGACAAATGGATATGGGGAGACAGCGAACGGTATTTTCGACACTTTTATTTGTCTTTCATTGCGGTCAAAAAGCTATAATCGACACAAACCAAAAAAAAAAACCGTATACGAACAAGACCCTATGATTGAGAGTGCTATAGAGAAGCGGCGTTCTAAGTTCAAAAGGATATCGTCAACCTAAATAACGAACTCCACTAGGCCTTTCCAGGTCAACAGAGACGGCCTTCAGCTTTTTTATAGAAGGCTGATTGTCAAATGGGCCCATATCTCTTAGCTGTAAAGTTTCCACCGTACAAAGTACTCCACGATATATATACACATACATATACTTTGAACGAAATACAGCAGATGTCAGGTATAGCGTTTTCTATTACCTGATACATTCATCTTTGAAACCTGGCTAAGGGTAATTATTTTTGATAGAAGCAAAGCTATAACAACAGCTTCGTAGAGCACTGAACGGCTTCCAGCTGTTGTAAGACTTGACCATCACCAAACGAAGAATTAGAAAGGAAAAGAAATAAATGAAAACTGCGACCTCCCGTGCATTAGAGCTTTTCTCATCAATTTGAGAGCGGGTCATCTGGGAATAGCTCTCTGATCTAATGAAACGCTTGAAGTTCTCTTAAAGACAGAGGGTTCAGGATCTGATGAAGCTTAACTAGACATGTTGTTCATTGTCTCCCGTTCGGCCAGTTCCTCTATTATGACTGTTAACTACGTGATAGACCTTAATAGAGGCTGTGATGTGGCGGTCAGGTGCAACGATGAGAGATCAAGACTCAATCAAATAATACATTGAACAGACTTGCCACTTGTCTGGTTGAAAAGCTGCTGCTGTTGTGGAATTGAAGGAAAGACGCAGCTTTGCTGGCCTTGGCTGGACGAAGAGGACAACTTATTTCGACGGCCCAGCGCTGCAGTGCACAACTGCTTGCTCCGATTGACGTTCATAGAAGATACAGCTCCATAGTTTCCGCAAGTAACGACCTGTTAGTCTTAACTCTGATCTACTTAATTCTTGTTGACGCCTTTTATACTCTGCGTAAGCACTGTCCCGGTTCTATAACCCAAAATCGATTTCGAGTTTTCTACAAAATAGTAAGGTAAACAGCTGCTATAAGAACTTGAGACATTTCCGGTGAATAATTTAGCTTTGCCAAAATGAAAGCGAACAATTCTGGCCGCAGGCGTTGAAATGATAGTTGCAGTAAGAGAAATAGCCTTATGTGATATTTTGGGGAAGTGTTTACTCAGTGAAATGTTTGGTAAGAACGTTATATACAACAATATGTCTAATGCTATATTCATACTTTTACAAACAATGAACACTTGTTACTGTTGTTTGTTGTCTACCATTTCTGCTCTATCTGACTTCAATCCATTGGCATACGGTGGTCTTAATAAAGTAGGAGAGATAACAATAGTTAAGAATTGCTTAATTTGTTCAATTGTTGCCAAAAAATATAGTAGATTATGTCAGTATATGCCTATGCATCACCCATTAAAGGCCATATAATGTTAATATTTAATGTTAATAATAAGAAGCAGTAAATGCTTCCTAAAGTTAGAAAATATTGGCTTCCCAATACGTTTGTTTCATTCAAATATAACCTTTATCTTAACAGGAGATAGCTACACTCAGTATTGCGCTATGTGATTGCAACATTCATAACTTTCTCTTAATTTGTAGACTTTTCCGAAGTGAGCTCGAATAAATTTTGAGTCACTGTGAAATTCAATATCTTATGATAAGGAGGGTTCAATTTGTCTGGATCTCGATTTCAAGGACCTGAATCCGGGTAAGACACGAGTAGTCGACAACGCCATTGTTAGTATTCGCTTGTTGTTAGCCAGACTGCTGGCGTCAACCGCTATCTACTCGTTGTACAACGTCACGAAATGACTGTTCCTTACTCCGTTCACTGCAGGGGGAAATAACCAATTAGCCTCATCGAATTCTTCTCTTTTCTGCCGGATTCTCTCCGCAGCAAACGGCAGTGCTGAGAATTGGCCGACCGCAGGCCCTCGCTCAAGGCGAAGTTCAGGTCCAATCAATTCGTTATCTTGTTTGTTGATTATACTTCGCTATTGTATATATGCTATTAGCAATGCGGCGCTCGTAGCGATTACAAGATCGAAGGCTTGTCATGGCATCACTTGCCTTTGACGGTAGGCAGAGAGAAACATAGACAGACATCGTCCTCGTAGTATGTAGCCTGCTTCTTCTCTCTCTTACTTACCACTCCAAGCAGGCAGTCACCTATGTAGATATGCAATAGCAGCACTCGCAGTTCTATCCGGTCGAATGAAGGTGGTGACGCTCTTTTGTATGTATATTCATGTGTATCTGTGTGTCACATACATATGCAAAGGCATATATATGTGTCCGAGCAACAGTTACCTTAAAATTTTTCCGCCCAGAAGCCGCGTATATGAGAAATTGCAGCTGGTATTCCTAATCCTCTACCTCGACTCACCGTTTGGCCATCACTGGCCTCACACCCACCGATACCGGATTATTCTGTGCTTCTGACTAGTCTTTATAATTCTTCTACTCTTTTTTTTGTTCCTGCTGCTGCTGATGCTGCTGCTGCTGCTGCTGCTGCTCACTCCTCCGCACTACAATATCATTTTTGCCTTGTTTAACTTAGGATATTTTCACGACCTTTGTTTTTTTTTCGGTTCTGCTCGCTGCTTTGACCTCTATTGCCATCCCCATCTTTAGCTCGGCATTTTCTCGGATATTTCTCGGATGGCTCGGACCACGATCGCTCGCATATTGATGTCGGACCGTAGACGTTAATGGTGATAATATTATTGCTGCTATTCTACTTACCTTATCCTTTTTATCCCTGTTATCGGCTTTCTCAGTAGCGCCCAGCTTCCGCCGCTTGTATTGTTGGTGCTGGGTCTAATGAGACAGTTGTCTAAAGCCATTAGAGGGAAACTCCGCCCCGTTAAGCTGCAACGCCATTTTCATACTTATTACTTATACATGTCAGTGCTAGAGTTGTTCCTTCTATTGTCGCCAACGCTCTTTATGTTGATGTTAGATAGCTGTCCAGAGCTGGATGGCCTGAAAGTTCGGCCAGCCACAGTATGTTCTTTCGCAAGACGAAAGAAAACATGGGATAAGCGAAGAAGCCAGATAAAAAAAATAGCGAACAAAATGCTCTAGCTTTTAGGACTGTAGTGGCGCCGGCGGCGATAGCGAATGGCAAAGGAAAGCCAAATGAAAACCCAAGAACGAAAATCAGAGGAAAAGAAAGTAGACAAGAAAGTGCGAACGAATAGCCTTGTGACAGAGAAGGAACAATAAACGAATAGGCTGGGCGCCCTAACAGGTTCTAAAATGTAGAGGAAAAAAGAAGCAAAGGTCGGGAAGGTGACAAGGAAGAAAAAAACATAAGGAGAAGTCCCAGGCGGGGGAAAGAGATTTGAAGACTCCACGGATTCGTTGAATAGAAGAGGAAGAGCAAAACCAACACAGAAACGTTGCTTGACTATACGAACACGAGGAAAGGATAGGATCAGACTTTTTTTTTTTCGTAGTCTTTGGATGGCGATGTCGACGGCATACGCAAAAGGTAAATGAGCTTGAGAGAACAAAGTGTGACTTTAGTTCATCTCGAAAAAACCTATGGAACATGGAAGGGCGAAACCTCTCAACGCCGTCGGAGGCACACATGTGCATTCACACAACCCTTACATATCCAAAAACAAAGTAAATGGTCGAGGATCAACAAAGCTTTTTGAGCTTCGATCTACATTTGTATCGCAACATACCGTGCATTTTGATGTAAATGTTAAATATAAATCAATAGACAAAAAAAGACCAGTAGAAAAATTGCAAGACTACACTTATAACTGTAGGAAATTAGCATTGCAGTAGCGTACGGCCTTCAAAATGGTAATTAGATCTAAGTGATAGGCAAGGCCTAACCTCTTATTACAAGAACTTTGATGAATTTTTATCATTATTTAATTGCAAAGTTGGTCTATATCACATAATTTTACGTCAACCTTACATAACAGTGGAGCTGTTTTATGAATACTTCGAGCTCGCATAGTTTTTTAGTGTGTATGTAATCTAACCAGACAAGTGCTAAAAATATGCTTGAAAACATGAAAACTGCAAAATATATGAAGTCAGCGGTTGTTTCCCCTATTGTTTTTGCTTTCTAGTAACTTCACTATATCGGAATATCATTCGTATATATTTAATCTTTTTTTTTTTAAATAATATATTTATATATACATTTTTTTTTGTTTGTTCGTCATACGTAAAACTCGCTGTAAATGTAAAGCACCGTTGAGGATTGCTAAAGTACGAACGGCAATATCGACTCAAAATTTGGGGTAATTAAAAAGGTGCATTTAAAACGATTAAATTCGTTATATGCGCTAGGCTGAAACATGTGCCGAAATATCGTTGCGCTGGTCCTATAGCTTCGCTAAAAATTATATTACTATGATATAAGGTGTGTGATCTAATTGCATACGCCACAACCAAGCGCTGACTATAGACAGGTCGATCAACGCGCAGTTTTTGTTCACAGTAGGACGGTAGGCCTCGATTTGAGCTTCAGGCTACGAGCCGTACAGAAGGTTAATATTGCGTCTTCAAAGATTTTCTTTGAAGTATCGATAACA
Organism: Varroa jacobsoni; assembly: GCF_002532875.2. Taxonomy (NCBI): domain Eukaryota; kingdom Metazoa; phylum Arthropoda; class Arachnida; order Mesostigmata; family Varroidae; genus Varroa; species Varroa jacobsoni. Next base: position 24,599 of record NW_019213777.1, read on the forward strand.
CTGTCCTATGAGTACTTTTAACTCATGTTTGCAACTCTGGTATTTCGTAACGCGTACGACCGTTCTATACCGAACGCTCAAACAGAACCAACCGAAATAAAACAATTTTGATTTTCGGTGTACTTCTATCTATAAGATGGACAAAACACTACATGTGATTTGCTCATAATTTTCGAAAAGACTTCTGTTTATTCAAGTTACTTTGCATGTTCTGCCAAAGCCGCTTACCTAGTAAAGGATTTGCAGAAAATCCGATACAATGTTGGCTACAATATTTCCTTGGTTTTCAACGATAGTTAGAAACTAAAAATTTCATATCTTTCTAATGATTTCCCGAGGGAGGTCTCCTCCAAATCAGTTGTGATCTCTATCCCTGTTATTATGATTAATCAATCATTTTCGCGACCGCCGGTGTCATCTAATATACGGAACAGATTCTTTCTAATTGTGAAGCTATGAGTCCTTTCTGATTGTGATACGACAGCCTGGAAGCAGCGGCCGTGATGGATGATTACAGCCACAGAATATGTTTTGGCTATGGAAATAATTTCAGTGCACGCAACCAGCCCTTTGAGATGTTATGAGGAGTTACTGCCAACGCTCCTCTGTTTCTACTTACGCTGTCCACGTTTTCCAGTTTAAAAATACATACTAGGTCTAATAAAATGCTGCAGTCGTTGCTAAACGTACATGTGCTCTCTGAAACAAGCTAAAGACCAACTTGTACAAGAACAATGTACACGGGATTGGTGGCAATGAACATACGACGATAACGTTTAGGATAAAGAACTGCTATTCGTAACCACAATCATCCATTTTCTAATATAATAATCTTCATTTTCTAGAAGTGGGTTCTTTGAAAACTGATCTTACATAAAATAGATACAAAAATGTTATGTCGTCGCTACAAGATCAATTGCATATAGGTACATCATTATTATTTCGTTATTTGTGTACACCGAAATCTACAATAATAGTAGTAATATTTTTACGCTCTACGTTTTGGTGCCTTATTGCATCGTTTGCAGGTTTACTGCGACTTGAGCAACACCATCTCGAGTTCGATTCTATCGGCAACAGAGCTTCTGGCCTGCAAAGTTCAAGAGCAGCAGGACCACTATTCTGTAGTGGGCTCAGCGTGTCGCAACGTGAATTCACGCGCGGATCTAGCGAATTTCGTGCGCACTCTTAGTGTCGAGCGAGGTGCAGGTCAACATGTCCGACATCAATACCAAACGCCAAAGGATTTACATGATACCGACCCTTCGCAGCCTCTTGTAAGTTCAGATATATCATAGGTAGCGGTTCGAACACATAGTAACGTAGAACTACATCGACTGACCCTAGCCCGGACGTAGCTATTCCGGTTGATGATGGAATTTAGCGCTCATTCCGTTTTCGTTTACGGTCGACTCGACTAAACCTCTACGGAGATGTTAGTTGAGCAACCAATTAAATTTTCTGTGCATTTATAGATATAACTCAGATGTCGCATACAAGCAATATCCGTAAAGACATGAGGTGTAGGAATGACACGCATAGCGCGTAGGTTTCACCAGATGATATACACATCAGGCTCACAATGCAGTCCTTGGCTTTGGTCATATAGATTGCCTTAAAACAGCAGTTGATTATGATATTTTATAGAGGGCTTTTGTTATCTGCATTTCAATACGTGTGCGCCATGTGACAAATGTTTGATCCGAAGGAACTGTATAGTAGGCTGTAAAGGATTTCGTTCCCTTGCTTTCTGTATGGGACAGCGTTTTAGGCTTTGTTCGTCTTGAGGTCCTAGGGTGTACTAGATCAATTTTAATAGTTCGGATGGCACCCGCTCATGCTCGTGTGCAATATTTGCCGATACCTTAAGTCCAGTAAATAGTTTGGCCATAGTCCGCCTCTATCAGCCCAGATCTCGGGATACAAAAATGCCTAAAGTTTGCCTGGAGTTTATATTGTCGAGGCCCTGCTTCTCTTCCATTCATCTTGGGCCATACAAAAGCAAACGACATGAAATATTTCGAACCACAGGCCTAACGACCGATTACTTACGGTCTTCTGCTTCCCTTTCGAAAGTTGATAAATTCTTTCTGGCACCCGATGATGTTTCCAGCAACAGAACGTAACAACAGAATTTAACAAGCAGTTAGTCTATCAGCCGCTTGCACAGAAAGTAGAGGCCTGTGGCTGATGCGATTACTAGAACGAGTATATACAACTACACGTCAGAAGAAGGACGGCAAACGTCTATTTTGGGGTGTCCCTGAAGAGGGCTTCACTCATTTGCCCACTCACTAGAGACTGGAGTACGTCAAGCGTAAGCAGAGCTATTTAGGCTTTGAGCAGAGTAGGACTGCGTGTTTGCTGCTTTTTTTAAGAGAAGGACGAAAAGTTAGCTAAATGCTGTAGTCTAGATTATCCATTTCGAGAAAACTCCCTTAAACCAATTAATGAGCAGGGCAATCAACTGAGAACAAGTGGCTCTTCACCAGTGATTGAAGCTAGCTCGCCTACGACCATTCACTTTAGGATATTCTGTCTATGCTGCTTCGTCTCTGACGGTTACCTATTTTGCTCCCATAGCCACTCCTGCATACAGGAATTAGATTACGCTGAAAATTCTCAATATGTCTTTTAAGCGCAAGACTTCTCAACGACTCGTACTCAACGGCCCGATCATTATGTCAGCTTGTTGTGCCTTGTGCTTACCCGCAACGCAAGCCTTTACTTAATGAGCAGCCATTAATTCTTAATTTATGACGCAATCGAAGCACTTTATTTATTGCAAAGAAGTGCCTAAATTACTTTGTAAAGCTCAAACGTACGCATAAAAAAGCTGTGTCATAGATCAGGTTTTTTGCTCATACGTTCCACAACGAAAAACAGTAGTGACAAAGCAGTTACGTCTACGAAAGCTTGCGACTCAAATCCCCAAGAAGGTAAACCGGTCCCGGCCTTGTCTAACAAAGATATAAAATGACATGTTAATTGTAGCTTATATTTAATTTGTACATATTTGTTACCAATTAGTTAGGATAATTAGAAAGTAATAAGTATGAAAGTAAGAAGAAAGTAATAAGATAGGTAAAAGTGAGCTTTGTAACGGTAATCAATATTTTCATCTGTGTTTCTTAGTGTGAGCGATGAAAGAAACGCTTTATTTAAGCACGTAGTGATGTATTTAGATTTAGTTTACGCGATAATCCAAAGCCAAAATAATTAGATCTATTTTTTTTATGGTTATCAATCTTGCACCATCGTTTAATGCAAATCTGTTAAATGTATATTCGTCTACATACTAAACGCATAGGCATAAGGCCCTACGCGTACTATAGACCCACAAAAAAGTTCAGAAACCCTATAACTAGCGTTGTTTGTCAGTACGTCGTTAATGGCTTTAAACCTCTTCTTATTTCAAACCCATGTTACCGTCATTTACGCTTTAGCGAAATTTCCGTACAGGGACGACGTCGAAATTATTTAAGTAAAGTTGAAGCGAATTTCCTACTTGTGTGTCACCAGACAAGCTTGAATATTTTTAAGGTTCACGTACAGTCCAACTAGGTCTCTGATTATAGGCTGAACAAGACCTTTGCGCCAGGTTTAACAAGATGCTCTTGTCGGCCTTATCGGTTCTATATGAAGAATCCGTTGTTCGGTTTGCAACAGTCAGATGGTATAATGAATAACCTCGAAGTGCGTGGACAATACTTAAATACCATTTGCGGCCCTCATCAATCCGTGGGCCTATGTAGCGTCGCCAAGGCCAATGAGAGGTTTCTACCAGGGAACTACGCACTATATATGTGGAGAAAATGTAATGTAAAACTAAACGCCTTGTAATTTCAAATGCGGGTGCCAAGGCGCTAAATGATCGAATGTCGCGTCCTTATTGTTATGTAGGATATACTTAGGGATATTGCGGAATATTGACGGCGCTCGAAGGTATTAACATTACAATAGCCTGGCGAGCCCGTATTGATTCAATCTTCGAAGCAAAAAAAATTTGGTTTAAGCTTCGTTATCATTATCAACTCGTATAAATAAGCTTGCAAAAATGGGAATAAAAGTTCATTTGCAAAAGCAAGGAGCAAAAGTGTCCAAAAATGAATGTAACAGCCTTAAGGCTTAGAAGTAGGTATTTTCATGTCGAAATTTTACATCCATAGCACAGTCGAACCTTACTGGAGATTCAGAGGATAAATTTCACGCTAAAACCTAAAAAGCACTAAGGCAAATTATGTAAATGTAGAAACAACACATACCGATAAAGGCCATCATTGAAACACCATTTAGCAGCTTCTCTAACTTAGCCGCCACTAATGTTTAATTAAACCGATGTGCGGGCGTTCTTAACTACCCTATCGAATTTTACATACATTACGGTCGACACTTATATGTATTGAATATAAAAATATTAATTATATTTACAGATTTGTGCGTTGATCTAAGCTGTGATCTTGACTTTCGAACTTCCTGTGTGAAACCCGCTAAACAATATGTTCCTATATTCTTAGACATTTTTATATATTCTCTCATTTAGCCTGTCGTTTTACTGTGCGCTATTTAGACCTTTTAAGTGCTGCATATATTTAGGTTATGTGGCTGAAAACGACGTTGATGGAGATCACGATCGTGACGCTTTGTGATTAGCAGATGCCATATGTCTCACCCGTTCACAAAGAGCGGCCTTTCTATTCGACAAAACAAAGACAATTCATTACTATGTCATTACCACGAGGGGCAAATAAACATCTGTCACTATCCATTCAGCAAACCAGTGCAGTGTCCATGCTATCTACGGTGCATATAAATCCATCGAACTTCGTAAAATGTTGAAAACAAACTAAACAAACAATCGATCTTGAACCTTAGGACTTCCCGAAAGCAGAAGGCAGTGAAATACCAACTTATTCATCTTGAAGTTCCTCAAGAGTCACCATTCATTCCCAGTTGTTCATATTGAGTTACCTTTCAAACTGAAGTACTGAACTTCACGGCATTTTAGTTTCGTGCCATTCTTCATACTTGGCTCATTCCATTCGTTCATAGGATACGTTTATATTAAAAGTGTCGACAACGTCGCGTACTGGCCGTCGTTGGCCTATCTTGTCCATTTAAGGCCACCGACAGCGAGAGAAGCAAACATTCAACAAATGTGTACTCATTCAATGCTCTCCAGGAGGGGAATGCGACCAAGCCCCTTATCTTTACCAAAATTCGATCCCACACCTAACTGCAAGGAGTTGTTGCTTCGATGACTCCAAGGCATAAACTGTTCAATAGCCAACTTTTAATGCACAACCCTTTATTGCCTCTCGGATCCGACGTGAACTCCGCAAACATCAAGAACGTATAAAGTCAACAAAAAAGAAGAGGGCACTTCACTCGAGATAAAAAAAAACAGTACTGTAAACCGATATCCCATAACAGTACGGCCTTCATTGTTCCAACAGCCTAATTAACATATAATCTAGTGACGCTACTGCTGATTCCACAACGGTAGAAATTCATTCTTCTATCCTCATGTGCAATTGCCCTCAACGTAAATAGACATGCAGAACATTACGCAGTACACTGCCATTGCTACTATTTGTGGGCACTAGTTCTACTCTTCTATCCATAACACAGAACTAACCTTTGGAGCGCATAGTGTAGTAGAACATTTGACGAGTGGCGGCACTGAGAGACGACAAAAAACCCAACCAGGCCTGGAGGCTGGGACCAGACAGGGTATGGTCATTGACTTTATAAGCGTCTGACAAAACGCACGAGTGAAAGTCTCACTACTTTTATCCGAGTGCACACATACGGATGCGAGATGCGGAGATAAACAATGCTATAATGAAATGGGCTTGCAAAAAAAATTAAAACATTACAGAAACTGTTTGCATATAAACGTCATACTACCGCGTACAGAGTGTTGGCGATACTGATGTCGATGCTAATATTTAGGGCGAGATGATTTAGCAGTTGAATAAAATAAAAAAGAAATAAGAGTTTAGAGAAAATGTATTGCGGGCATACATACGCAGTAATTTGTCGAAATCTCGTAGACTCGATTTATCGTGTAGGTACGCGATGTATGGACATTTCAACATTTGAAGATTATCATATTGGTATCGTTCATAGCTTGCCGCCAAGTATCGGCAATATTAGTTGATAAAAATATGTGTAAAATGTCTAATAGAGTTGTTTGCTTGAAACAGGCGTATGTATATATATATATATATATATATATAACCGAGCATGATAGCCTGATTTGGCAGTGGTTTGCAGCGCCATCTGGAACGCTTCAGGGGACTTTTGCCAACGGTGCTGATAGAGCAGACGAAGTTATGCCGATCAAATAATTCATTGATAATTTTACGCAGCGTATTGATAAGCCAGGGATCAGTTAGCAAGTAGACTGATCGGCTAAGACGCATAGCAACGCTGTTAAAAACGTACAGTTAAGAGTTCTCTTTTTTCTTTGTTATTGCCTCTGCCAGACACGTTGTAGAAAGGGAAGTTTTTGAGGCAATAAAGCTTTTATGTGAAGTCTTGCGTGAATTCCCACCGGAGCCTCGCTAGCTCTAAGCCAGACCTTCAGTATGCTCGCTAAGATTCTTAAAGCAGTGATGTGCAGCTGATTTTTTTTTGTTTCCTTTTTTTTTTTTTTTTCGTTTCGCATTTTCCTTCGTTTTTATTTTTGGAAAATAATGCTTCAATTTGAAATATCATTTGTAAGTAACAAGCTCATTTTTAAACGGGTATTCTTTGTTGCGCTCTGTAGTAACTAGCCTCGTAAGTTTTCTCGATCTCGAAAGTTACGTTTCGATCTTGACGTTAGAATCGGACCCCGTTGATAGCAAAAGCTTACACATGGATGGCACAAAAGAAAAACGATTGTCAATGAAGGTCGTTTACTTTGCCGCTTATATACTACGACTGGTGAAATTATATTGGTTTATTAAGGCAACTATATTGTATAGCGTTACTCTCCAACGACAGTATGATAAGAAATTCAACTTATATAGTTGTGATGAATACATGAAAGCTGAGTAAAGCTATAGTCCTGAAAACGGAACAATTATTTCAGCCACAAGTTGCTTAAATGTGAAAGACTCCCTTTCATATACGGTGGTGACCCAAAATATTAGCCTGTGTCTATTGAAGGATTTAGCATAAATGTTAATCGCCGATATGGCGAGCCTTACGTTGGAAAATATTGTCTTCCTCGACTTCGCGTTATACGACAAATTTTACAAAGCAGTTCTGAAGATGTAAGTGAACCACGCTTTTTTTCTAGCTAATTTGCTCTGACGTCGCCAGTAGCTAACACTTCTTTGCGCAGCTAGCAGAAGAAATCGCCTAGAAATGGCACTAGAGGTGGTACCAGTACTGATGCAACATCCAGTGCCTCGCAAGGGACGATGAATGTGTAACGCGCGACCCGGCAACCGATATCGATTCGGCCGCTCAGGATACAAGGTAGACAACGCGACGCGATGCATGATTCCGAAACGGCCAAAGAGCGTTTCAAAGGACTGAGGATCCAGGGAACCAGGACGCTAGGAAGACAGGGCCAGAGGGAGAGGTAAAATATGGAAGACTATGACGCCCGTGGCGGTCACCCGTTCTGCTTGACGTTGAGTTATATATAGAGAAGTAAAAAGAATCGGACAAAAGAAACCAACGCAGGGCAAGTCAGGTTAAGTCCCTTTCGATGTCGTGGATCTGGTTGACAACAATTAGAGCTTTCACTTCCGTAGAGAGGAGCTTTTAGAAGAAATGAAGGGGCCAACGACCGTTTGCCTATTGTGAAGTACTATAATCTGTCGTGGCTATTAATAACTAAGTGTAGTAATAATTTCCTCTAAATAATACCTTTATTTCGCACCGAATGACCCAAGCAAGCAAAGCCTTAGCGGAGGCTGAAATACGTAGGCGATGACGTAGCATGATATCCGTTTTATAACAATGATATAGATACTGGTTCACATAGTTCAAGGCCTTAATACACGATGTTTCGCTTTAGACGGCATTTGGTAGACATAACCCGGGAATGCTGCCGGAAACAATAATTAAACAAAGTAGTTTACATTATTTTACCTAAAGCGCTTGTTAACTTGTGCTAAAAAGAAACGCCCCCCAATGCAGCACTAAAGTTATACTGAACTTTTGTTTGAAGAATGGCAAACTGCTATTACACCAGACCGCAGCAGTAGGAGACGACCGTATTGAAACAAAGACAGCAGATTTTGCTGCTAAGGTTGAATCACTGCTAAGGACCTATTAGACTTTTTAGTCCGACTTGGTAATGTATAGAACCGGTGCCGTCAAACCCTATTGTTTTTAGACGTTTCACACGCGTATTCATATTTACATCAGTAGATGATCTGACTGAATTAGAGATCGAGTCAGTTGAAGTTAGTTATAGTTGAAGGCAGTTAACTTGTTGGACGCCTGTTCACTAGTTGGGAGCTGCAGTATGTGCTTTTATCGAACCGGAAGCCCAGGCGGAACCCAGTTCTGCTTGTCACAGCGGCTCCCTCTACTTCACGTCGCTTCAAACGTCTATTTCAAATAAATCTATTTCACTAAATACGTATCGAAAATGCGTCCGTAATATAGCATCGTAATAACGCGTTGTACATATCAATTAAAGGCGACACGTTAAGTACCGTTAATTTCACACTCACATATCACGTTATTACGCACCTGGTTCTTCGGTGGAAAACAACATAGTCCACGAGCGCATTACTCAGTTCACGGAATTTGTTCTTTAAGAAAACAAGTTTTTTATTCATACTTAATTATAATTTAAATAGTTTTCAGTATGCTTTTTCATGGCCATCATCTGTGACGATACTAATTCGGGCCTTAGTGATAGTTTTAAAGCAATTAGACTAAAATGCTTAGAATTTACGTATATCTTTTTTCTAACGACACTTTCATCCTACTGATTCCAAATTTTCTGGAACTGATATGAGCAGAATATCGCCGTAAATACCAATACTTTTTCTTGCAACTATTTTATGTTGGTACCTATTTTGAGCCTTCTACAATGGCATTCAATCCTGTTTTGTTCTATAGTTTTCAAGATTAGGGCTTCCGATCAGACAACAAATGGAGCATAAACAATTTCGATAAAAGAAAAAAAGCTTTTAGAGTAAGAAAAAAAGAAAAAAATGACTCACTCATAGGAAAATGATTACCTGCTCCGAATAGTAGAGCTGCAGTAGTTCCTACGTTGCAGATCGTGGTCATCTTTCTCAAAGAAAGCCCTCTAAGGCGAGTTCGGTTTTTATATATAATATAGGGTAACATATTTCTCTATTTATATTCTAGTTTATAGTCTATTAATATCTAAACCCTGACATTCGATACTGTAATTATGTACGGAAAAAATTACTATTTCAAAGTTTACAAATATTTTTATAATGTTAAGCATGAAAATGGGTTTTTATATCATCAGTACCGACTTCAACAGGTACGCTAATAGGCAACAGCCTGTCGACAGAATATGCTTAGAGCAAATATATCGAAAGATCAACAACGATTCCTTGCAGGCAGACAGATTCGACCCATCTTTCGTCGGAATGCGACCCATCTACTTCAACAAGCAATATGTAGAGAAAAGCTTTTATTCACTTGAAGTCTCTGTTCGACTTCGTCTCACGGTGATATACTTAAAAGTTCAACTTAATTGAATTTGTATGTCACATATTCAAAAACAGCATAGTAGATAACATCTACGAATTCACTTATTCGATGAGAGGTGGCCAGTCATGCTGGGCTTGAGAGTTGAAGAGTTGTGGAAGAGCGAGACAATTTATCGGCAAGTTGTTCGACTGAGGTTATCAACCGGAAGACGGAGTTTTCATGAAATGTATGACGTGTGGCTGATTTAAAAATCTTATAACGCGCGCCGTCATCGATCTCAACAGACAGATCTGTCTTCTGCTTCTTCCATCGGTATACCCTGTTTGGGCATCGAAGCTAATATGACATGCTAGAAAGGTACAACGAATTCGATAGTCGTAGCTCTTGCAAAAAAAGGCCACTAGTGTTTTAAAGTTTTGCTCAGTTTCACTGACATTTTTCGTAGGCGTTTCAAAAAAGTCTCATTTTGACGATTTCTTGTGTGTGTCCTATCTTAATACCTCCCGGTTCGCTGGCGGACAAGCAATCGGCAAGTCGTTTAGTCGGCCCACTTCTGCATTACGGCTGGGCCCTTACATTTGTTTTTCCTGAATACTGTGTCGCGGACACTCCACAGTGTGGGCGCACTGTCCGCTCTACTTGGGGCAACCAATGCAAAACTCCATGCTGTTGCAGGGCGTTTGTCTGAGTATATGCGGGCAAAGCGAATGTGTACACCTATAACGAATGCAGTCGATAGCCAAACAAACCAAAGGCGCAAAGAGGACCCTGAAGACAGAGGCCAATGCGTGGGTGTATCTATGTATATTTTATCTATTAATACTTATGGTTGTAAACGCATTTTTTGTCTTCATTCTATAACTTAGAGGACGGTAGCGTGCTAGTTGGAGCGGTAGTCGTCGTTCTTACTTTTGCGGTAGGCCTCTCGCTCTCTTCCTCTATAAATAGATATATCTAAAAGCTTGTTCCACCAGTGAGAGTTCCCAGCGACTATATATACTGGAAGAATCGACCAAATACGACCTTAGTTTATATAAACAAGTAAAACATATAGAGCACTTGCGGTTTACTCTGTCCGGGTATAGCGACTCCTAAATTCTGCTTTCTTTTTTAGCTAAATGGTGGTAACAAAATTCTATTCCTCAGAGATGCATGAAAGCGTGCTCATCAAGCAAGCGCATTTGGTACGTTCACTGCATTTACGGTTATCGAAACGCGTTGCAAACCGGATGTAAATGTATTGCATGGGTCCTCGTTAATGAACGAAAGGGTCAAAAAATAGGAGCAAATGTAAACAGATTACCTACACTACCCTTGCGCAAAAAGGTATACAAATACAGACAAGTCCGCAAGTGATGCGACCGTCAAGTAGGAGTGGTAAAGATAAACCGAATGGGCTGCAAGTCCAATAGTGGATACATGGTCCTTGATTGTACTACATGAATCAAATGGTTCATCTCGGCTTATGTCCAAGTTGCACGAAATAATGTATGTGCCCTTGAAAATAATATCATTACCCTTAAGGCGTTCTGTTCTCAAAAATACAAATGGAATTTGACGCGAGACAACATCGATCATGTTTAACACGAGAAAATATAATATGTGCTGCGTGAAAACAGAAATGTAATTTAAATCATCAAAGAAAGCTGACTGGTTTTTTTGTACGTTTGAAGGTTAGCTTTTCATCAAAAAAAGAAAAATCTAACTTGTAGTACATTTTTAATACAATTTTTAGAATAGACACATATAATAATAATAACCAACCTAGTTTTAGCTGTATGAATAACAATAAGCTTTTTTCCATTGGCCTAAAGGACTCGTACCACACGCTGGGAGATCAGGTGATCGTGGACAGATTGGCACAACTTCAATTGCCCGCCCGCGCGGAGGCTCTTCGGAACGACCTGCACACGCTAGATGTGCAGGTCCGCCAACTGCAGGAGGCGCTGGACTCATTATCAAGATTGCAACAAAGGTTAGCGATAATGAACGGTAAATCTTTTTATTCAATTGACTCATTGTCTTCATCGATAGATAGAGTATCCTGTATGGCATGTTCTAGCACCAACACACGAAGCTCTCTTGTAGGCCACTTTGTTAGCCATTGACAACCCCACGTTGAGCCCCTCATTGGAATGACATTCACTGGCTGTGAGTATATATATCATGGTCTTAACCATCACTTTCCAGCATACTCTTCACATGCTCACTGTGCTTGCCATAACGACCACTAAAGGTAACCTAGATACTACCCCAGAGCTGTAAAACATGGCTTTCCCGATGACAACGTCCACGTTTTTATACCCAGGTCACTATTTTTCTGGGAGGTTAGCGTTTATGTGATTGGGGTGAGCCGAGCTACTTTTGTTTATCGAGATTGTCTATCTTTTATCATTTCTCAAAACAGTAAAAGCTTTCTAGTATGATATAGAAGCATTTAGTGGCAGAGGCGATCTATGACAATCGCTATACCAAAAAGATTTATAACCAGCACACTTCTTTTATGAGACAATACTATTTCATTATATATTTAAATCCGACAAGATTCCTTGCCATTATTCTGGCTGAGTACTAAAGTGCGAGTGGGCTTCCTATTACCGATGTATGATCTACATAGCTAATAGCCCATTAAAGGGCATTTTCGGCATCGTTTTTAGAGATTTATCGAAGATCGTCGTATTCAGGGCTATACAGACTCTGTGAGCTTTTAATGCGGCGTTGCAACTTTCAAAGCCAAAATACTTAGGCTTGAAGAAGGCACACATTTACAGACACAGTATAGCGCATCCCGGATTGCATGTCAACCGATCGGATCGCCGGGCACTAAAACTCAAATGGTACCTGGCAATATACATAAGAGGCACGAACAACGGATTACGGCCACAAAACTGTAGATCGCCTCATCGGAGGCGCTGACATGGGAGTTATAACACATCGACCTAACCGTCAATTCTGAAGAGCATATGCATAATTATTACTTTGTAATTATGCGAAGGACTCATAAGTATTGGCCACCCGTAACAGTTGTCTTTCTAAATATATATATATATATATATATACTAAATAAAAATAAATAAAGCAAAAAGTTCTATTCGGGATTGATATAGTACGTACCACAGTAGCCCGACTAACGAATTTTTTTTAGTGTATTCAGCCATCACTTAACAGGTTATATATTTGAATATTGCATAAACATTTATAGAAGTGCACCGGTTCCTATGAATCACCTAGTAACGACTGTTTGGACACGTTTCTGCCTGCATATGGCACGGACTATGGATATAGAATTAACATTACGTAATTTTTCAACTCGTAATATTCACAATGATACTTCTTGCGAGTGCTGAGTTTGCGGTAAACGTGACGATCAGTTACGGCCTGTCAGACTATAACGTCAGTTCTCTCTGCGAGTCAATCTTCGTCGTAATCGGTTTCAGTCATAATGGTCAGAGAGCGTGTACAGTTGTGCTAATAGGTAATATGCTTCAAGATTTCAATTGGGTTCATATTGGAACCAACACTGGGAAAATGAACCTCTCGTAACGAGGACGTCCCCAGTTGGCGTCGAGTCGCGTTGTTTGATTAGTCGACTTCTCAAGCTTTTACTACCAGCCATAAGAATATGATTGATTGCCTGTTGCCAGGCGAACTAGCTTGCTTATATAGATATACAAGAGGTCAAACAGATATCATACTTGCATGACCGCCATCTTGCTCTATTTATTCGAAGGAAACACGCCCTCACGCAAGCACAGACCTTCTCAATTTGAATGAGCAACTTCTCAGATCTGCGAGCGTCACAATGCAAAAGATCTAATCTTCAGTGAATTGTACAGCGCGTAAAAAAACGTGCGACTGGAAACGCTTGAGAAGTTAGCAAGCGTTTGTGAAGAAAGCTTCCAGTTGGCCCGTTACGTTGCTAATGTTGTTCCTTTTCATATCGCTGCTATAATGTAGACTTACTATCTAACTGCTCTAAAAATAATGTATGCATCTATTAAAAAAAACTGCTACGTGAGTGCTTTTTGAACGCATCAGTGGAAACCGAAGATGAAAACGCTTGTTCCTTACAGTCAACAACAATGATCGTCGTATCATTTGAGCTTCATCACATTTCAAATCGAACATTTTGCCGGATGATTGTACGCTAAAAGCTTCTTGAGTGCCCATTTGCGCCCATTCAACGTGCCTATGGCAATACAGGATGATAAAATGCCCATCGATTAAATAACACATTACGCAATGCGGCTAGACATCTATAAAACTGGCAGTAAAGAAGAAGACTCCAAGTCTTTCTGATGTCGAACCCTTTTAACGCATTCGTCACTAACGAATACTGCCATATAGTGCTGGTCTGTTCCTGTAACAATGGATATTATACACGACCTGTACAGGCTATCATTTGACCCAACACAATGTACCTAAGCTGTAGATACGACCTGAGGTAGATAAAACAACTCCACAAGCGTTATAATTGTACAATTTCCATTTTCTTGGCGGAATGCGATTTCGGCGAAGGCAACTTGATGACCGACGTGATTGATTGATTGATTGTCCAGCTGCCTTTCTTGGGGCATCATCAAATGCCAAGCGAACATTCGGTGGCAGCTACGTGCCCTAACCGTTATTTCATCCGCGGCAGGGGCAATGGTGCCTGCGATCCGTCTATCTTTCAAAATACATAAGCGTGACCACATTAAAAAGCTCCATCTGATGTGCGAAACCCGTGCATCCAGCTAAACTATCAGATGTAAGTTTATCGTTTTTTCTTCCTTCTTCTCTCGCCAATTTTGTTCCTTATTTCATTGCTTTGTTTGCAATTTGCCGTGCTCTAATCGAACAGTATCGAATTATGTCTGAGAATGATCTATCATCGCCGCGTTTGCAGTAGCTGATCGACCTTAGAGCCCTTTATTAGGATTATTTTACCACCCATCGATACACACGTTTTCGTTGGGAGCTGGTCACATCCTCATTTGAAATAACGCGCAAAGTAGCTGGCGTGGCTCGCTGCGCTTGTGCTTGCCAGCTTCTTGGACTGACCCAATTCTTATTGGGTGCCTCCACCGTTGACCCACGGTGTATGTTGTTTTTTCTCCCACGTTTCACTGGCGCTCTCATTTGCTGTCTCTTCGACTTTCCCCTGTATAGTCGCGTAGCCTTTTTCCGTTTCGGTTTCTCGCTAGCAGAAAAGTCCCGAAGCTCAGACCCACATTAGAAGCCAACGAGCGCAACGTCAGCAGCGATAGAGCGCAGGGCTACTTGCTACTTTTTCCAGCCACGTTAAATCTGCAATGTTGTTTGTTGCTAGACAGCGTTTACTCACGTATGGCTGGGAGATAGAAAGACTGCTTTTTCAACACACACGCAGATCTGCGAATCGGGCAGGAGCCACACTGATGCCGCTAATGATATTTGATGTGACTCGAGCGATAGGTCTAGGACAAACATACAAAATCTAAAGTGTAGCTGAAAAGAGGACCTTGGCGTGTGTAAACTATTAGGGCTAGATCAAATGCGTTGAAAGCGTTCAAGTTAGATTTTTGTAACCGAGAAGGAAAATTAGGGATGTACTTATGGGGGCCTTTTTAACTTAATATATATACGAAAAAAAAACACTACATTGTTAAAAATCACCTGAGAGAGCGTGAGATATAGGCAAAAATATCAATACATACGCGTTATAGTATCGTCGGTATTGGGTTTAGTCGCTTACCTTGGTGTCGGATGTACTAAACGGCAAGTAAATGTATATAATAAGCATTCAACTTACACTCAACGAATGTTTATTCAATGGATTTTTTGCAGTTTCAATTCAACTATTTATTTTTTACTTTTGGCAGTGCCTTGATCGGTGAAGCCTTTCGATTATTTTGTACAACGATGACCAATACTTGAGTAGAGGGGCCATATTGCTTATCTTGTCGTAAATTTTTAAAGTATTTCATGTAATCTATACACCGTTAATAGAAAAATCGTGACCGCTTCCCATAGAGCCTTTTCTTTTGCTAGCTCGAATGTGCAGTAGCTCTGATAATTACCCTATTATTCTTTTTCTCTATAAATATGTTATAAAAACCTGAAGCCTGCAAGAACAGTCTATGATGAAACACGACCACGAATGTATATTTGCCGATGTTTCTTAGTAATTTCGGTTCAATCTATAAAGCGTAACCAGGATTCTGAGAGGCCTCAAGATTCACTTACATCGCTTAAATTTAGCGAATTATAAAGATGGGATTACATATTTACTCACTTATCGTTGGAGCGTAAACCAGACGCTTGAAACAACCCTTAACGATGGCGCTTACATTCGGTATACATAGCTAGGTGTCTTATTTACGTTTTAAAATAATTACTGATGGGAAAATCAGCGTTCCCGAAGCGGTATTGCATTATATATACCGTTAATTTTATTGCAGAATTCCAAACTAAAAACTGCTGTGTTACTAGTGAAAGATATTGTTTTGTAGCCTTATCGAAAAAAACACCAATACTCATTCAGGTTGGCCAAGGGCCACAAACGCTTTGCATAGCCGCATGCTCATAATGCTAATAGAATTCATCTTGTGTGTATTTTTTACGTTCTCGTTCACTGTCCTACCCTATATCTGCGATCTTTGCTGCGTTGTCCTCGATCGCCAACTGTCTTCTATCGATTAAATGGTGCAGAAGCATCGAGTCGAATCTGTTCAATAAAGCGAACGAGCTTCAAGAGGATATGTGCCTGAAAAGGTTCGACCTACAGGTAGCCCAGATACACCAGGCTGCAGTTAGGGCACAGCTGGAGCTCTTCCGTGGGAAGCTGGACGGTTTTCCTGCATTAGATTATACGATGGCTGGGCAGAATGCGGCCAGCCAACACTCAAGCGCACAGGGGCAAACGACGCTGCGAAACCCGCAACAACAAGATGCCAACGTGAGTATTCCCTATATTTCTCTTTGACTAAGAACATCATTAAGATATCAGGAAGAAGCACTCTGATAGGAGTTACTAAACTGTCAGCTGAGTGGAAAAATAGGTTTGTAGAGAACATACAGGCTACGTAAACTGACTCAATATGGAGGTTCGACAGAGCAACACTCATAACGAAGTCCGAGATCGAAAGGTCACTCGTTATCTGCAATAATCTAGTGAATGGAATTACCGATTTGCCGCCTGTCAGTTTCGTTGTTTTGAACATCAGACTTCGGCCTGCATTCGTGAACATGATCAGCTCTACAATCAAAAGCAGAAACAACCTTCATTAGACCATCTGGACGTTGCTTTAAAACATGTTAGTCCTTTTATCTAATCCCACATATCTCATAGTCTTTTCTCAGTGCTTCTGTTCTCACTCGAACTGCATTACTATTACTAAATCAGACCACAACTTTCGTCTCGAATTTATCAATTAGTCGGACAACTTAAGTTGTACGTAGTTCCCGCACGAAGTTCAGTCAAAATATTTATTCTCAACAAATTTGAAAACGTTTCCCCGGCGGAAATAAAGACATGTACTCCCTCGTATCAAAAACAGCACTACTTTACTATCTCGCTGTTAACGTGTTTTTTCTACGTACCACGATTTTCACATATATTAATACTGTCTACTAGCATAGTACGTTTGTTTGAACGCGCAATGCGGCAGACGATATTATAACAAGTTAACAATGAAAAGTCCGTATTTCACTGACACCGCAGCCGACAGCGTTACATATCGCAACACGCCACTGCATTCAATTTCATAATTAGCTAAAAGCTTCTTAATGTTCAAGAAGAAAGGGGCAAAAGAAGAGCGAAGATAAATGGGAGGATCGAGAGCTGCTGTAAGAAAATGCCGAAGGGGCAGCGGCTGTATGCCTGCAGGTACTTAGGTTCACTTAAGGTGAGATAGATCGATAGAAAATAACTAAGCAAAATGTATAAATTTAAAAAAACGTGCACACACAGCCTGTATGTGACGCTTGATGGGAAGGTTGAGAGATGGACGGGCGTTTAGTGAAGTCCTGTTCGTTTGTTCGGTATGTTTGGCCTGAGGGAACAAGTGTCTCAGAACGCGCCATAGCAATATTTATACGGAACTATTGCCGCTGCCGCCGTCCTCCACGCTGGCTCAATCTCGGCGTCTAGCTCGTCCTTCTTTTCTTCCCGTCTTTCTTCTAATTTCTGATCTCAAACTCCACTTAATGTTCCGCGGAGTTCAGGAACCGAAAAGGCCGAGTCAAAGAAAATTTTTATGTGGAACTTACACCGATGTATGTATAAATGGAGAAAGCCTTATGCGCATTGAAAGTATCTGATGATGGAATTGCTAAGTTCGGTTGTTGTTCATGTGAGACTCGGGGTCAATATATATTAATATTATATTACATAAATATCAATATATATTAATTTTGCCGATTTGTTACTCTATTTGTGACCGGCGCTGATACGGTACTGTAATAGGTGCGTCTGGATTTATTGTAAAAGATTTTTATTAAATGTTTTTTTGAGACGAGAACGGCGTTTTTCTGTTACAGTTAACAAGTAAAGCTATACTGACCTCTGTTTAATTGGTATTTTTCTAAACAAAAAAATAATAAGATTGTGCTACCCTTTAGCAGTTGATACTCACCCTTAGCTGCAATTGTTCTAGCAACTCACATTACGTTACTTATAATAGATGGAGAAGGGTGTACTCGCACTTTGAGGATTCTTCCGTAGGTGGGGAAAAAGCAAAAAACTTGTCAGACTACATTTAATTGGCAGCTGTTACTAGAAGTTCGTATTATCATTGCTAATATATGTAATTATACGAAGATACTGTTGTTAGCGTGGAGCCATCGAGCATCGACCTGCGCTGACAACATCTATTATTATTTCCATCGCACATATGACCATATATCCACCTTTTAATAGCAATTTGGCCTTAACAGCAATATCAATAATCGAGTCCTTTGACCCGAAATCTATCTAGTATTTAGGTAAGCATTACTGTCCGTAGTAATCCCGCCCTGTCGAACGCGCTAAAAGCAGCGGAACCGGCCTTGACCGTTCGAAAACCCGTTGCATTGACACGTGTCATAAAAATGATTTTGCCTAAAATAGTCATACTAAGAATAACGAGCGTAAGAACAGCAACGATACATTGGTAGAAGGTACACGCAAAGCCGTCATTACGTGAAACACTGGATACGTTAGACGAGATCGCCGTACATCAACTAGCAGATAAATGCAATATTACGTAGACGTTCGGTTTTCAAGCGAAATTATATTAGCGACTAGGGCTGACTGATCGGGCTTTCCATAGGGAGCTATACGCGAATGAACCGAGGCACATGTACCTTAATCATGTTATTAGCAAAAATAGAAGATCGGCGTGTACCCACTATATTATGGATCTGTAAATTCTGTTTTGATACATATATCTTTTTATCTTATATGCGATAATTTCAGAGTTTTCGAGATGGACGCGTTGCCAGTGGGGTTGGAAGTGCAAAGTCTTCTAGCGCCGGGAATACTGGAAGTGGTAGTATATATGGCAGCCAGTTAGCTACGCTGCAGGCGGCCGCCGCTGCGTTCCAGCAGAACGCTAGCGGGGGCACCATTAAAAACAAGTGGCTCAAAGCTTTCAGAAGCCTCAAGACAGGTGGAAATAGTGGGGCCTCTGATAAGTGAGTACTACAATTACGTGTATGTACGCCTTATGCTTCAGTGCACTGGCTTACATGTTCATGAATGATAACAATATTGAGAATGGCAAACGTTTAGTTCATAATAATTGTCTAAATGCCTAACATGTATAAATATAATCAGATTAATTTTCCTGAAGATATTAGCCCCCGGATATACGGATTTAGATTCGGATTACTGCATCTCAGAAAAGAACGATACTATTCTGAGTTTGTAAGTAGAAGTATGAATGCTTCCGCAGTTAGACATCATCTATAGTTTGGGTTATTTCTTGCTCTGTTTGTGTACTGTAAACTTAGCACTTTCAAACTGTGGAGAAAAGGCAGGATTAATGTGCATGTTAGTAGTACATGACCGATACTGTGAGGTGTTCGGTAGACGTAAAATTCGTTATCAGTGCCGCATGCGTTGGCGGCAGCAATCTCTTGACTTCGCTTGTAAATACAGAAGGCAAAGTGTCTCCAAAAATAGCCAAGGGGCAAGGTAGAAAAAACAAGGAATGAGCATTCGATAGAAGACTTGCCTCCATAAAACTATAGACATACACAAACACAGACACCCGCTTGTCTACGAGCTACAATCCAGAGAACTAAGACGCAGCTGTCTCCACTACCCCAGCTGGTAAACCTTTCAGAAAAGCTAGCGAAGGCTTCGTAAGTTGCCGAACGATGACCTGAATATAAATCGAAAACCCCTGTGTCTTTCGCTGCTCATTCGTGCTCTATTGTGATCTGCCGTTAGTTTTCGCTGCTAGCGTCGCTGCTGCCGTTGTTTCACGCGAGTTCACTTTTGACCAAAGTTGCTTCTTTATTGTTCTGTTGGCCTTATGTTTTTGGCTATTGAGTTTTTATGCCTTGGCTGGTAGCCAGGTAGTGGTAAACTTGCGAACGATGTCCTTCTACCGCACGTGGCTTAGAAGGTAAAAAAGGACCGCAAGCTGTTAGTGGCGATGGGAAGTTTCCTCTGCTTCTCAGCTGGTTGTATGGTCACCTTCGGCTGATGGGTTTTACCCTTTTGCGTGCTTTCTAATCCCGTCCGCCGCTGTCGGGCCAAAAGCAGCTCAGCATGCTTTCCTATGATATAACTACCCTCTATCTTGACTCTGCACAGACTCAGTAGCAAGATGTCTTGAGAGCTGGGGTGCTCTTGGGTACTTCCACATAGAGGCATGGTGCGATCGCTGTTTCTTTTCTCTCTCATGTTTGTTTCTCGTCTGTTTGAGACTCCCATATGATGGGGTAAAGCAGAGAACAGTCGTTTGCCAGGTTAACATAAACCGACTCCAGCCTTGGTTGGATCGGAAAACGAGCGAATGAAAAGCTTGACGAGAAGGGAAAACAGAAAGGGCTCCGGAGGACCGCTGCGACCCATTGCTGCTTTCAACGGAAAATGAGTGGAGGCTAGTTGCCACTCATTATTGTCTTGGGTCGCCGCCACGGGCACGCCACCACAACGAATAGCTCGTATGCGTGAGCCTCCCTGCGATCTCTAGATCGCTGTGCTTTTCATTCCCTTAACCTCTATTCTTAACGTATCCGCTCGTTTATATGAATCTGATCCTAACACAGACCGCCAACGGCATCGTGTCGGTGGTTTTGAATTTGCAACTAGTACGCTTGCTATTTTTCTTGTCCCGCACTCTTTTAACTCAGGAATTGTGATCTGACATGAACAACACGACCTTCTTTACCATACTCTTCTGCATCAACGCGAGATCTGAAAACAGACTGCAACCTTGCGGAAGTTGCCTAGTAAGCGTTTGTGGAAAAAGCAATAGGGACAGAAGGCAGGGAGACACACAACGAGATCACTCAGGCACAATTACCGCATTTCGACTCGACCTGGTACGACCACTCCTATTACCAAGAAAAGACAAAGAAGTGCGCGTTCGAAAGAAAGTGGAAAGGAGATGTGAGAGGCGAGAAAAAAAATACCGAAAAAAATCTTATGATCACAGGGCGCGTCGAAGTCGAGCCCATCTCGTACCTGATCTGGCCCGGGTACCCTTCCACTTATCTCCCGCTCTTTTCTGTTTTTCCTTCTTCCAAAAAACATTATTCCCTATCGCAATTATATGCGGTTGTTTCTCTGGACCGCTCAATTCTGCAATTGATAATCTCGGAGTGTTCCCTTTTACTCAAAACTCTCAACCATGAATTCAAAAAATCCATCAAAAATGAATAAGGCTACGATTTACTGACTAGCTCATTCGCTCTTCGTGCATTACCTCCCGGCGGATAACTTGATGGATGCTATTTGTTCTTCATTAGTTTATGCGAATGAGGTACATTCAATCAAAAATCAACTTCTTCGCATTGTCGTCATGAATATTAAGGCACTCAAAAGGATCTGCTTGGTGCCTGCTGTATGTAGTCGTAGAACGTTCATGCGCCTTTTGGAGGCCATACCTTTAGAAAGTCGTATTGTCATCGGCAACAAAGACTCGTGAGAAGACAGTCTCTCAGAAAAAAGGTGTCGCCCAGAACGACAACCTAGGCCTTTTTGCTTTTTCGTAATAATAAGTGGCCAGTGTGATCCCGTTGTCGGAGAAAACCCAAACTGTTGTATTCTAACATCTTTACCATGTGTATCTGCGGCACTTTATTTGAACCCCGACTCAGTCTTCGCAGAGCCCTCGCAAGGTAATTTTGCATTTTTGTTTTATGAAATACAGCGAGCTGGGTTCGTAGTGAAAATCAGACGTATCATGTAGCAACAAAAGTTCCATATATAACTGTTTCTACATTGTGCATGATAAAAACGCATGTTACGTTATTGGGCACTTTCCTCCACACGCAGCTGGTGGCCGCTAGGTTTTGTATCGAATAGTCTATATGTAGAGTCAACATTAAAGGCAGCAAAAATATTGAAAGAAAAAGATGTCGATTCTCGCTTTTTAAGATTCTTGTCACAATAGTGCTGTCTATCATTTGAGTCAGTTTGAACTTTGGCATACCTCAAAAGTCTGACATATATACTAATAAAGGTTCTTTTCCTGAGTTTTCTCAGACGGGACTTAGTGAGAGTATTTCATCGCAATAAACGCCTAATATGTAATAGACTGATTGGCGACGATTAGAAATTAGCCGATATGGCGAAGAGTATTATATCCCCACCGATGGGAGAAAGAACAAATGCATTTCTTGGAACAATAAATTTCCTGAACCCGTTTCACTTGGCCATTCTACCGGGCAGGATGTCATCGCCTTGCTGTCAGTTCTTCTTGAAATTTCGTAGATCACCGAAATAGCATCCATAACCTGTATAAGTGGTCGGTGTATCTAGCGGCTTCCCTTTAGACGTTTCATTGCGAAATTGTAACTTTGCTCAACTTTCGCAAGCGCGTCAGCCGAGTTCCTTTAAGAACCGTGTAAGTGGCTGCTGCATGACTGTACAGAGCCCGCGTTCTTATTTTCCTCTTATTAAAGAAGAAGTAAGCTCGTATAGTCTCTGCGGACATTGAAGCAAGCCGAATACCGCTTACTGCGCAGACAATACAAGTAACTTACACTGTTGGTGCCAAATGAATACACTTCTCTAGTTTTTTTTTCCCATATTAAACAACAGCGTAGCGGTATTCATGCTCTGATTTACCCTTTGGAGCCTATGTTGTTTAGATGATGTCGTCAAAAGTTTCTTATATTGCCTTAATACGATTAAAGTACCTTTCGAGAGATTTGAGCGTTTGCTGACTAACAAGACGAGTCTGTGCCGCCCATTGTACAACTAATTTTGTAATCACTGTTGCTTCCATCGAATCCAAGTGATACTTCCTCTTTAGTTTGTTACAAATTTTCCGTGAATCGGCATATTGGGTTCTGCATTCTGTAGCTGCTCGTTTATCTCACCGTTAGTACAACGACGAGGCTCGGCTGCAGGACATTATATACCGACATGCAACTGGAACCGGAAATGCATTTATTGTCACAATGTCTTTTTCGTTCCGATTTATCTAGATGTATATATAAATCACTGTATGAAAATCAATTGCTTTGTTTGCAGGCTTGAGAGCGGAAACGATAAGAAGGCAAAAATGACACCCTTTGAAAGCGGACAACATATATTGCAGGAGTATACATACAAGAAGGTGGCTGCGTGTGACGTCTGCAGGGAGATTTTACGGGGCCACGTACGGCAGGGCCTCAAGTGCAAGCTGTGTAAGATTAACGTGCATGCGGAGTGCCAAGACAAGGTACCTCGCTGTCAGCCGAAACCGAGGCTACTCAGGCGTCAAAGAAGTACATCAGAAATCGAGAGCAGGATCGCCGTCCCCGTTGATAATGAAGACGAGAGTGAGTTGAACCCATAATGAATCTAATATTTACAAACTAGCTCATGGCCACTCATATATATATATATATATCAATAGGGGCTATTATTATTAGGGCTATTATGTTGACCCCAATTTAATAGCGAATAATCAAGTCTTTTCGCTATGCATATATTATGATAGACATTTTAACTTAGCGGCTACAAAGATATGCTTAAAGTCAAATCGTTGTGAAATCCTGTCGTACTACCAACTTATACTCTTCGCAACCGTTAGAGATATGGGGCATTTAGAAGAGCCAAAAGTGTAGAATGGCAGTCGATACCATATCCCTGTATGCATGGCGGCATTTTTTTCGAGTAACATAATCATTATTACCGAAAGTTAAATTGGTCAATTATTAACTAAAAGGCGTATATTAAGTAGGGTATACGCTAGTTTACGCAATTTCCATTCTAGAGTATTCTGCAAAAATCTTCTTCTTCAAAAAAAGAGCTTCTTTATAAACCTATTTGTTAATGTTAATGTAACCTATTTGTAAATGTTGGTTTTGTACTTTGATTGCCGCGTACAGTATTATCGAATTTCCATTCCGTATTACCTTATTTGCTAGCTTTCTCTTCTTCAAATATTATCTAACACATTTAATCCTTTAAGTAGAGGTTCACTGTATTTCTCCAAGACGGAAACCTGTCGAGGTCTATTTTGTATCGTAACGGTGGTCCATTAAATATATTCAGGAATTCTGTTTTCTCCCCACGTCATATATATATATCAAGTTTATTACTACCCATCCTGAATTCTGCTCTGCGGCTAAATGGAACGCCAAACCACCTGACGATAAATCTGACTTAACACAAAAACCAGCTTAATTTCCCGATTGATTTTTTTAAAATCTTAAT
>NW_019213777.1:49173-166881 GCF_002532875.2 Varroa jacobsoni
CTTAATTTATATTGTATAGTACGCTAACGCTCGCAACGCATATCTTTTCCGGGCTTGAACAAAACATTTATGCATTAGGCAGATCTGCTGTATTTATTCACTAGACATTTGTTATGATATTTATCTATTACATATAGCTTAACCAGTACCGGTTTTTGCTAAAAACCTAAGTCTGAATGTTTCGAGTTTCACGTCCAGCGCCGCCGTTAGGCATTTTACCACGGAACTATCACGGAGACAAGAACTAAACCCTAAGCGAAAAAAAGGCCGATCAATAATTCTCCATAGTTCAACCGGACAAATACCATCGTGCGAGAAAACTGCTGCTATTGATCCTGTCACACCACAGGCCACCGTAGCTGCTTACGACACGCCATCGTCCATTGGACGTCACCGGGCCATAGATACACAAAAACGGCATAGAAGAGCATTCAGAAAAAGGGGGACTAGGGTAGTACATAAATGGCATTAATCTGACACATATCCAGTTTGACTTGCCCTGCTTTTTTTTGCAACTGCCACTAGGTGTGGTACTATTGGTAGCCAATGCGGACGTAACATTTGCCGAGCGAACAAGTTTGCAGAGCGTACAACGTAGCAGAGAAGGGATGAAGACCGGAACCGGATGGGAATATCAGTAGGATTCTTGACTGTTGACTATAGCTGTTGGTTGACTTTAATCAGAAGCGAGAGGAAGTAGAGACAATAGGGTTTGTCTGGTCGGCCTTGGCAAAAACTCGTGTGGCCTTATACGGAAGGCGCCAAGGTAACGAGCAGAAGATATGATAGGGACATCAGGTTCAGCATCACTACGCTAAGATGGACAGCAAAGAATAATTTTCCAATATTAACGTATCCTCTTGCTAACCCAACGATACACAGGTCCCGTTGTCCGGCGTATACTCCACGAACTCTATCTATCACTGGATAATAATCCGAATTCTCGATGCATTGTCGGAAGGCTTTCCTACTATATGCGACACCAGGTCATCTGTTAGCAACAAACCCGCTCTCGTATAAACACTTACTGAAAAAATAAGCTTCAATAAGGCTTAATGTCCTTGTGTATTTAAGCGTATGATTCATGCGTGCGATGAATTGCGGTAGAGTGTGACACATAGGACCGCAATAACTCGAGTAGCATTCAGTACGCAAACGTATACATCTATAAAATGCACCACTTGTTTACTCATTTATTTACGTTTCAGTATTTTCAAGTGGATGCGTAGGCACACATCTGAAGCGACCGTAGCTATGGCGGGAAGATTCAACTCGAGCAAAAAAGCTATCTGAATGTATTCATTCACTTATTCAGCTATCATCCGCGTAGAATCTTTCCACAAACTGTGTGTGACTACTATCGTTTTCGTTTATTATTAATTATGATAGTTGAAAATAATAAAAATAAATTTGTATTTTTATAGTATGTACGCATATATGCTTCTCATTGATGTTCTCTTACCTTAATTCACTTACATGATTGGTCTTCAAGTAAGGGATGAAACATATAGTTAGAATGGCCGACTAGTGGAATTTCAGGCTCGTACCATTGCCTGCCAACCTAGCCCCGTGAAAATGAAAGGCAACATCTACACGAGTTCAATATACGTTGTTGCGATCTCCCTTTGTTCTGACGGCTTGTCAGTCCCATTGAGACCAAGCTCCACGTCCGGGCTAGCTAGTGTCGTATTGGAGTGTTACACATACATTAGGGCAACAGTTTTTTTCCATCAGTGTCGCATAATGCTAGCGAAGAGAATGAACGTTTCAAGGGATAAACCTAGTTTTCCTTTTACTTGCTTATAGGGCAAAGTTGAGGGGCTGACAAGCCCTGTTCACTTTAACGTAACACTGGGCCGAGAGGGGTAAATATTCCTGCTGTTGAGATGAAATGATTTTTTTTAATGCATATAATTAATTCAACTGGGTTAAATTTACTGCGAGTCTCCCGTATGATATCGGTATAGCGTGAGGATCGCCAGCTGTTGCGTGAATAGTAGCACCTGCTGAATGTACGACTATTAGAAAATTGATAAGTACAAATGTTTGCATCAGCATGTAGCCCAACGATACTGGTACTCTTTGGAAATGTACGAGACACTTGCTTCATAAACAACTGGCATCAGATGAACTGATACAGGCTACAAATAAGTTCGCGTAGCAAACATCAGCAGATGGTTTCGACGTAGCATATTCCTGTTAATGCTTCATCGTTATCCAAATTGTACCTGTTAATATGAGGAAGCTAGGGAACGTCGTTGCGTATGTTAAGGTCTTGCAATGTCGGATTTGTTCATTTGCCTTTTGCTCAATCGAGCAGAGCCTATTCGACCTGCGACCTATGAGTCTAGTGGAAAGAAAAAAAAAGCTCATTATAGAGATAAGCCTTTAATCATTTAATGTAGACAATGACTCTCGTAACCTAAAACAAGCTGGAACTAGCTGAGCAAATTTTTTTTTGCTGGCTTCTGCTTATAGAATCCTGCGGTAATATCACAACGTTCGTTATTTACACAAATTGTGTACTATTTATGTATCAATACTATATGAACCGATATATGGAATAAGGCAATAGTGTGGACTCCAATATTTGTCCTCGAATGGGCATAGGACCTCAATACTGCACATGACCTTATGGGACGCGTCAACGACCGTACTTCCCAAATAAAAAGCCATCCTTATTGCCACACGTTGATAACACTGTACAATACGTCTATTCGGTGATAACATGGCACGTATACGTAATTAACAGACACGTTGCCATATCGTTGCAGATTTCAGCGTGGCAAAAGTTATCGCCCAGATATCAGTAATCATCAAAATAAAGAATAAAGGGATAATAATAAATAGGGGAAAATAAATTATAGATATTTAGTATGGTGCCATGCCATTTCATATTTGTTAGAGAAACTCCCGCGTGGGTTGAGCAAGATCTCCTCTGATTAGACTCCTAATGGAGGCAAAATCTTGATGCTGCACCTATAGGTGATTCAAAGGACTTATTCATGGAGGCATAATACTTGAAAGTGCTAAATGAACAAAGAACTAAACTACGCATTTATATCAGACGTTACCCAACATTGCCATGCTACGTTTGGGCCGCAATTATCTTATTATTTACCTATTATAGCTCTACGTGTTGTTCCATAACGATTTTCTGCTTACAGTTTTTCCATCACTCTGTGACACCGCTGTGCTATCCTTAATTCATCCCTCGCTGGTAGTTGTTCCACCAAGATGAAGTTAACCGATAGCTTTTATGACGGCATATTCATCTCAGGACGTTTGAAATGTCAAGCATGTAAACCATATGACAGAACCGATATCTCGTCTCATAGTAGGAAGTGTACAACATTGATCTTCTTTCCGTAATAACATTTTGTACTTCCTATGTAGAACTTGAAAGATCAAGCAGGTCCTATGCTAAGAAGCTTCTCGAGCTTCGGCCATTGTGAAAATGTATAACAAAATACTATTTCTACTATTTATATAACTATGTTTTTGCGTTTATGTCTATGGAAAAAGTTATGTATATTTATTGGCGTAAGTTATATTCTTTTAAGATACGTCGTTGTGTTCCTTTGTCAAGTCGATCCACAAAAATCACAGTCATCATTAAAGCCATTTCCAAGACAGTGGGCACTCATCTTTAGTACGTGGATATTTAAATATCAGTAATTGCTCGGGTACTAAACGGCGTGAATAATAAGTCCGCCGGGAAAATTAGCACCCAAACACCGGTCTAACTTCTCAGCGATGGGGCTGCTGCTAAGTAGACTAGCTCGCCGACGAACTGTTTAAACCGCAAATGCAAGCTTCATAATCGTGAATCGCAACTAGCAACGTGCAAGTTAATTCTGCGATGATTATTACGAGCCAAGGCTTGTTGAAAATACTGCGAAGGCAAAGCAGGACCAGGAAAGTAGTCAGATAGGTAGGTACCTGTGCGCTATTCAGGCGCTGCGAATGCTTGTACCAGAGCGATGCTAGGAGCAATGTTTGGGGGTCGTTGAGGGTGCGAGCAGAGCTCAAAGGGACGGACTCGGCCGCAGGGAATTACCTTCGCAGTGACGGAACTGGTAAAGGTTTTGGGTTCTGCCGGAAAAAATGAAGACAACATAATTACCGAACATATAGCTACGCATAACGCAAAGCTGATAAAATTATTTACGAGATTATTCAACTATTGGTTCAAACGAACGAAGTCACAATAGGTGTGAGGGGCGAGTACTGGATTTCTGATTGCTGCGTGGCGGTAACGAAACAAAATGTGCATTACATAAACAATAAATATCCTACTTTTGGTTGGTAATAAGTTTATAAAGCCCTGCGGCCTACCAGTTAGTCAGTACCCGATGAATGGCCTACTTCGTTCATAACTCATATGTACATGCACATAAGAATAAGGGTAAAATGAGGCTTAGGGCGAGTGAGTCTATTCTTAAAGAAGAATCAAATAAACAAAAGGCAAGTTCATAGCCGAGTGTGTCTCTTTCTCAATTGGCACTCCATCTTTCTCCGAATAGAAAGACTATTTTTTCCGAACTATAAAGTTAAGGCTTACTAACTCTAAGCCCATCTTCAATTTTCCGCTCTTCCTGTAAACACATGTCATATATATATGTACGGGCGAATCGAAATGAATAATACCATATCACTTGCTACGTACATTACCAAATACTCTCATTTTGTTATCGCTACTGCATATGTAATTGTAGAGCTGGCGATGAGCAACGGAGAATGTGGACCTGGTATTGGAAGCATAGTAACGGGTGCCTTCGGGGGCTTCGGCCCCACGGGGGGTGCGATAAGAGGCGTAGGCAGGGGCGGGGGGCTTAGCGTTGACCCCATCTACCAATTGCTTAAGCAGGCGGCAGAGGTCGGCAGCAGCGGTGCTGGCAGCAGCAGACTCAAAGAGGGCAACGCCATGAGCTCCGGTTCGAATCTTGGCCTGTTGCCATCGGGTCAGCGATCCGACAACTTACAAACACGCCGGCCACGTTCGAACGCCTCTTCCACATCCTCTTCGTCGCATATGCTTACCGTGTCACCACATGCGCCGCACCACTCCTCCTCTTCAGGTCAGTGGTCTAACAACACAACTGGTAAAATGCAAGGCAAAACATGGATTTAGCAAAAAGTAGCAAGGAGCACAAAGATAACATATATTCAGTAAGCCGTTTTTATATTAATTCAATTTTTTAGCTAATCTTTCACGGCGTGGCTGCTAACGTAAGAAAGAGTCAGTAGTGCCATCGAAGCGGGTATCACGAAAGAGGTGTCTTTACGCTGCCTGTCGCTGTATGTCATTGCTTGACTCGGTCGAAGTGGCCACTCTGGTGAATTTTATAGAGAATATCTAAAAAGTACGTTTTGGGGGAGTGGGTTTCCTGTGTTATGCGTACATAAAGGTCAGGTTTTACGATGGAAGTCGAATAGTATGTCTACAGGATGACCAAAAACTTGCTAAAAGGAGCTAAGCTATAGTCCTGAGAGAAAAAAATGCACGTTATACGGTGATCATCTTATATAACGCACATAAATAGACCAGATTTGTCGTATTGTTATGTATGTATGTCTGAATTTGCCTCGGCGATATGAGTCTATCCAGTATGAGTTAGAGGAACGAATACTAACAACTTTGAATTTGTTTTCATATGCCTATGGTGTATAAGGTTTAAAAGGTCCGCTAAAAGTTTCTCATAAACAAAGTTTATGCGTGCAAGATGTACATTGATTAATGACTATGTAGTGCCATTTTCCTGACATGCTAAACGATCTTCAGCGAGTCGGGCCATATCCATCATAGATCATGATAGACATGGCCCGAAGTCCAACTTACGCCCGCTCAAAATCGCGCATCAGCCGTCACCTTAAAATATATATTTACTTCTCAAGAGCTAAAATAAAAAATTTGGCTGATCCGAGTTCGAAGGGGCGCTATCACACGTGGACAAGAACACACATAGCACATTAACGAATACTATCTAGCTTCATTGTAACATCGATATTGCTTTAAATGTCTTGGCTTGAGCGCCGTTACCGCGTCGGTTTCGTGCCCTGTGCGACTGAATAACAAGCAAATACTATGTGCAGACCACAAAAACGCCCGATATATTTAGATGGGCTTTAAGTGTTTCCATATTACTTACATTCAACGCTTCTACTCATACAATAGAAACGGTGAATAGGCATACAGCTACTGCTCTTCTTACGCGGATATTAGTTCGCCGAGAAGGGTTTCCTTTTCTAGCAGTTACAAAATAAAGATTAGCGCACACGTGCAGACATAAGTATCTCCGGAAGCTCCTGTACAGTACCATCATTGAGTAAATACGTGCTACACATTAGTCGAATTAAATAAGCTATATATATATATATATATATATGTGATAGATAATGCATTTTCTTACATTATGCTTGTCGTCGTGTTTTCATTGTGAGATATTGACGTGTATCTTCATTGTTAGTGAAGAGCTTACATTCAACAAACAATACGCAAAAACTTTTGGGGCCAATATACAACCAGTTTGGAGATTCTCTTCTAGACGACAACGATTAAACTGTTCGTTACGATCTTCACATGCTGTATTTCCTCTCTCCTCTCTTCCCCTTCTTCTGTTTGCTAACTTAGTGCTTTTGTGTGTGGGTGAACGTCTTCGTGATCGAACCTCACTCTCCAGCCATGAACATTTTAAAAAACGCAATATTTGTCTTATTATTTGAATATTATTGTTGTCGTCAAGCCCGGCAACTTTGTTGTCGTTTATATCTTAGTCTGTACAGTCCTTCTTCCATAAGCGCGACGTCGCCTTCATAATGGCATCCTATAGCGGTGTTTAGAGAAAAAGAGAGGGAACTAAAGAATTCAGAGGGATAAGAAGGTAATCGAGCAGTTGTCTGATCGCTGGTTGACGGTAGATTCAGAACGCAAAATTTAGGCTGTACGTCCCCAAGAAGCCATTTCAATCGCACTAATCGCGACAAGTAGGAAGACACCACGAGCCTCTGCTTCTTGTTCCGGATGATCTTTCAGAAATTATCTACAGGCACGCCTAACGACCCGCTAACCCCGCTAGCTCGAACGAGCCATCGTTCTATTAGTGCTACACTATCTCAGCCTAGTTAGCCGGTTTTCTCTCAGCTGCACTCTCTTTCTTTCTCTCTGTCTCTGTCGCCTCGTTGGCCTCTAACTACCTGTAGTTCGTCGGACCAGCAATTTTTTGACTCAGCTTTTACCTATTGGCACTTGTTGAAGCGTGCTTCGGTACCGATACATCGAGTGACACGGCAGCTCACGTATGGAAGGCGCCAATCGATTTCAACTCGCAGCTAACGCACAACCGAGATACATTTAATTGAATCTTCGCGGAGTTCGACCACTAAACAAGAGAGCACACACTCTGCACCTACTAATACGCTAATTAAGAAAAGTATCATTTCAGTTGGCAATAGGTTTCATCGTGGTGCCGTGCTAGTGACGCTCATCGGAGCTTCCTTTTTTTCGGGCTAATTAAAAATACATCGAAGTGTAGGGAGCCACGTGTAAAAGGCAGGCAAGTCGACAATCCAATAAACAGCATATCTTCTCCGCGTAAAATCGCGTACTTTATAGACTAGAGCGATATCAGGGTCAATCTATGTATATTTCAGAAGATGACGTGATCCCTTTTGGAGAGAAGAAACGCTTTATCTATTCTGGAGTCTCAGTACTGATGCGCATTCTTTGATAAATCAGAATTCGGAAAGACGACCGGCTTCACTTTAATCCGCTTTAGCGCTTGGCTAATTTTGGGCTTCTCTCTCTTCATATTCAAACTGTGTCAGCAGTACGGCATACTGGCGAAGTAATCTCCATCTTCGTAGCTCTACTGATCAAATCGAACGCGGGTATCCTTACTACACCCTAGTTTTCGTATATTTTATCTGTATTTAGCATTCAACCGGCAATGTTGTGTTACACCGATTTCAGTTCTAGGTCGGTCTCGAAGGAGACGTCTCTGGGAAAAGGCTACGAACTGGGATATTTTCGCACTCACTTGGATCTTGTAGTTGTTCTTCTTATACGACTTAGTTGTCGAATAGTTTAATTGATTTAATAATTTTATTTACTTATTAATTTATGGCACACGGTCAGGAGAAATGATAATTTCTTCTGATTGTGTGCCATAAAAGAATTCTTTCTTGCTTGTATGATCTGTTTCTGTAAGTTTTCGCCACAAAAAGCGTCTCCTAATTTAAGTTATGCAGCACTTGTCAAGTCCTCATTACGCAAGCGGTTCGGTTTTGCAAGATAGACGGTTATAGCTCGCCGTCGACACCCCTTTAGATCCTCAGAGCTCTTTCTAAATATTTTACGCTTCAGGTCCAAGTCAACCTGTCATATTTTTGGCCTTATCCACCTCGCCGTCACCAATTAACCTGCTTGATTGAACCTTGTCGAAATTCCTTCAACCTGTCTTGTTCACATTTTTCTTAGGCACTGCAGACAATTTTCTCTTCAACTATCTTTGGCCCTCTAAGGTTCTCTACCGCTACCGAAACTACCCAGGTTTTTCAGTGCACATTTGATTCGACGCATCGGCAATATTCTGATCAACAATCAACGCTTACGTACTAATTACGTATTAGGACTATTTATCCATACTTTTTTCGAACACGTTTCAATTAGTCTCCTCTAGTAGTGCTTCACCTCTGCGAATTATTGCCGCCGACAAATTGAATATGTGTCGAGAGTATTTAGAGGCGCCGCATCCATTGGATCACCTTTATTACTCGCTTTTATAACTATATGCTTGTATATCTACGTACCTATAGGTACGGAAATATACCTATGACATCTTTGAACGGATGAATGTCATTTTTCGAGAACGGATGATCAAGGAAACCACCAGCCCAGGACAGAACGTTTAAAATGGAAGGGATTATTGCCCTCCCTAGAAAATGGTCTTTGTAGAGAGGCCTTGGGGGATGACCACCAAGCAACGCTTTGTATGTGAATAAGCCTATGACTGCGTAAAACAATTAATAGGCAGAAAAGAGGATCACTGTGACTGACAGACCGAAAGAAGAAACTTGAAAGCATGGCACACTTATTCTCATAAAATAGATTCGATTTTTTGCAACAAGTTTGGTAAGATTTTGCGAAGTTGTAGAAGCTTTACCCCCCCCCCCCCCATCACCACTTCCGGCGCGGCCATGTCTATATAGTATTTATTTATTTGGTAAGAGAACTAGACAACGTCTCTAGTCCTGCTATATCGTAAAGATATGCGCGAATATCGATGTGGGCCAATAGTGTAGTTGTAAAAAAAGAGGAAATTGGAGGCGAAAGGGCAGGGTGGCTGGCTGGAAGTGGCTCATGATGTTTAGCAACAGGATTCACTATCTTCTGGCACAGTGTGATACGCTTCGCATAATAGTCAACCTTTTTACAAGTGTATAATATATATATACTCCTCTATTTTTCTTTCTATTTATACTATATTGTCGTCAATGTAGATATGAATATAAGGCCTCCGATACACATATATAGCTCCATATCACCCCTATATAAATTTATGGAGACTATCGCAGACTTTTTAGCTGTAAAACAGCGCTGGATTTTTGAAGGAACGACCATGTAACTGTAAAGGTTGTTCGACACAAAATATCCTTGCTGAGTCGACTATATTAATAGACGGCGTTTCGGCTACTGATTTTAAGTAGATAAAAATGTTTGTCAGCATCGACGATAGAGAATATTTTTTGTCGTTTACAGGGACTATTTTTCCTACTATATACACATTCATATATTTACTGTTGGCCTTTCTGAATATTGAAAAATATTAATTGCGTTTAAACAACGCTTTACTGGCAGATAGTCTTAGTTATACATATGGCTATAAACTGGTTATTACTCAGATTAAGTTGGATTATTATTACGTTAGAATAGTGAGTTCAGAAGTTGAAAATTGTATCGTTTACTAGTCGAAGATTAAAGCTCTGTGATTAGGTATTTTTTTTTCTCGAAAATAAAAGCGTTAAGATAAGTAAAAACGCTAAGCACGAAGGCCTTCACGAAGGCCGAACAAAACGACGGATCGTTATTGGGTCATCTCAGAAACGGAAACTGGGGAATTAAAGGCCACGGTTAAGATGACTTCACTTCAGAGTTTTCTATGGAAGAACGAGTTTGAGCAAAATAAAGCATGGCCAATTGGTCTCCCTTTAGGCTCGCATGAAACTCCTTCGAGCACGTGTTCTAGATTGTAACGAAACGACTAGAATGAGGAAGAAAAGCAAGAAAAGTATTTTCTTATGAATTAAACCTAGGACAAATGAGAATACGTGTATTGTATTCTAAGTACAATTAGCAGAACTAGTTACCAGCAGAAATCCCACGTGGAGCACGACGTCGTTATGGGTATAACATTAGTCAATTTGTGCCCTTTACCAGAAAGGGGCTGAACGAGGAAATGTCGAAGAAGACAGAAAATGATTTTGGTGGCAATATCAAAAGATCTGGGCATATGCTGATGCTTCTATTCGCAATGAATATCAAGAGCATATAGCCTTCCAAGGCACTATCCAGGAAGGATATGTCTAATGGCGCTAGATGCCTCGAATCGTTGATATATTTATGCTTTATATTTATCGTGCAACCTCCATGCTTCCATCTTTCGAAGAGGGCAATAGATGACATAGCGTAAATTACCATAGATTCTCTCAGATAAGCCATCAATAGCAAAATTAGGTACCCTAACGCCAAGCACAAGTATATAAAAAGCTCCCACAATGCAAGCTTTTATGGGCCGACAATAAAGGGGTGCACATCTTACATATATTAAAATATATATTTCTTATTACACTATATATGGTGTAGCAGTTTCCAAGTTTTCGACCTTCTAAATAACTTCGGGCAACATAATAAAGTTGATTACTATGAGACCATTAAAAAACAAGTCTATGCACGAGTCTTTTAAGTTAGGATAATGTGTGCATTTATCACTTTTTGAGTTAGACAACAAGATATTTTGCAGTTGTTGTTTCTTAAGTTCGAATCTGAAAAAAAGATTTTTTCTGCGGACGAAATCGGTAAAATGGCAACCGACATTTTGACCTTTTTGCTATCATCAAATCGAAAAAAACGAAAGGAAAAATAAGCGTACCTTTTTTCACTGGCGTTATTATCGTTAGTTAATATTTTTTGTTTTTTGTTCCCCGTGATGATGCTTACGCGCGATGCGGCCGCGAACAACAACGTCTGTTCCTTCTCCAATAGCCCTCGCCGACCGACGACGCCAAATTGTCTCAGGTACTAGACAACGATTGCTGCTTTCTCTGTCTCTACAATTGCTCTTCGTTGAGTCTTCATTCTTGTTCCGTTCAGGCAGCATTTTAACTACTCGTCTGTACTGCATTATGGTCTTTCCAGTATTTCTTCATGTAACGTATATTATATGTTTGTTTCTTCTGTCTTCTACCTCTTCTACACATTTTAGCTCTGTTTCGGTATATGTTTGTTTTTCCTCTCTTCTATCTCTTCTACACAAATTTACCTCTGTTTCTGTATATGTTTGTCTTTGTTCCTTCTCGTTTTTCTACATAGTAAATATACTCAACTAGCCATTAAGGTTTTTAACTTATCCACTTTATATCTCATTCGCTTCATTCAATTTCCTTTACTCGAAGTGTCCGTCACGTCACTTTGGTCGCTCTAGTCTCTCCCCTCGATCTCTTTGCGTTAATAGATTCGTCTTTGTGTCTTCGTATGCTCTATATCTGAATCTCTGTAGCTCTTCATTTGCTATTCTGTAATACCTACTTAGAGTACATCGTACTGCACTGAATCGATAGAGTTTTGCACAAACACTGCTTCACGTTAATGCGTGTGCCACCATCGTGTCTTGTAAATGAATAGGTGTGTCTTAAGTGTTTGTCTGGGCTCGTCCCGCCACTCATCCCTGAACTCACTTATAACAGTACCGCGACTGCTTACTACGATTGCGCGTTTATTACACGTAGATAGCGCCGACTGTTACGTGCTGGATGTAACATTCTCAGCGCACTATGCGTTGCATAAAGATCCATTCCACATACCTTCAATATGATTCATAATTTTACAAAAAAAATAGAATATAATCACACAATGTATCCGCGCTCTTCCGAACACACAACACCTTTAAAGCCTAAAATTTCTAGGTTCACCTACAGCTTCATAAAGCGCTTAGGATAGGCCCTTAGTTTTGTGTTATCTTTTAGGGACGTCTTCATGCATATCATGCTATATTCGAATCTGTCTTAATCAAATGCTGAACACGCTTTTGGAAAAGCTGCACCCTATTAGTTTTCCGCAAGTAAAAAGCTACTTAATACCTTCTTGTCCGTGTCCAGTAGAAACTATAATACTGACATTTTCACGAGTATGTCTAACAATAAACAAGGACTACCCTTAGTCATGGGACGTATAACAGATATAATTGCAGACTTATGCTTCTTTCGGGTGCGAGAGTAATCTTGGGCTAAATTTATAAGCGGTGTGGCTAAGGTCGAAATAGCTCGATGTTCGAAATGTTCTCGATTCTTATATTGATTCTATGAAATAGATGAATTTTACTGAAATTAACGAAATGCTAGTTCTACTTAGAAAAGCCTAGTGCTGCTCGAACACTGGCACTTATTGGACTTATTTCCAGAATCGGGTAGCACCTAATGCTTAACATGAATACTCGGAAGAGCTTTGCTAAAGAACAAGCTCCTGGCCTACCTGTCAGACCCTAACTGCGTTCTCCCTGTCATAACGAGCCTTGGTCCTGTCCTTCCGGACCATTATATTTAGATACTCAAGAGCCGTGTCGAAGATTCAGGACGAATGTACCATATACTTTTCTGAGTTCTACGACTTTGCAGGACAGTATCGATCGAAGATGGTCGGTAGGTTTACATTCATCTCACTCCGCCACTGAAAGGAGCTATAGAGTACTGCAGTGGGAGGTAACGAAGGCCTAATTGAAAGCATTTCGACATACGTCTTGGATTCACTATTGCGATCTCAAACGTTGTTATTCAATGGATGAAATAATTTCAAACATGACCGGTTCTCTGCATGCCTTATTTTGCTATTGCCCTCTTAATGTCTGTGCTGCTGGTGCTCGATGCTTTGTGGTAGTTAGCTAGGGTTGACGCTTTGCCCCTGTGCAATAATATGAGCAGTAATTAGTGTATCATGTTCGATGTTCCATGGCTCTTGTATGTTATGTACTTTGCTTTAGAAAGATCGTTAGAAGCAATGACGTGGCTTTCCAGCGCAGGCTTGGTTACTTTCTGTTGTTTCCATTATAAGCGTTTTTAAATATCGATATTCAGGAGACGAATAAAAGCCGTTTTGGCCATCAGCCTTGCTGCGATGCCGTGGTTGGATCCCGTTTAAGGTCAGACTTTCGGATGTAGCCGCCTACAACACATACCCTAAAAAATACGATTGAAGCAGAAAACAAATTATATACCTTATAGCATTGACTTTTTTTTGTTGTTTTATAGACGTTTGCTTAACGGGTACTTGATTCAATATGGTATGGAGGCCATGTGCCCTTTAAGGTCTCAGCCCTATTTTAGTCCAGTTCCCAAGCTCAGTAGTTTTGTCCTGACAAGATTCATTTTCAATATAGGTATTTATATGTACAATGAATTTGTATAGTTTTGTTGCCTCAAAACGTATAAATATGCTTGTCACCTATTTTTAAACCTATACCCGTGATAGTAAATTTTCCACTATCCGAACAGCTAACTACCTATGTACCTACATCCATAACCATCTTAATAATCGAAATCTGCGAATCTAATCTACATAGCTGATGCTTGTACAATTCTTACGCTAAGTGGCGATCTAGCCGTGTGCAGCTTTTTGCTATTAACAATTGAATGCTGGGCTTGCTTGCCGATTTGTTGATCAATTGATTGATTGGCTGGCTCATTGATTGATGCCTCGTTGACCGAGCAGACACGATGTTGTCTGTTGCTCCTGTCTTTCTTTTGTTCGTAGCCCCCCATAGTCCTCAGAGGAAAAGGCTGAACCTTCGAATGAAGTCCCTCTCGTTGGACTCACCTGACGCGAATGGAGATCCGCAGCACCGCCGAAGACAACAACACCCCAGCCATCCAGGCCACCACGGGCCTCCAACGTCTCACGGCGGCTCACATAGCCAGTGTAAGTCCCTACGACAACAAGTTTTAGGCCAGTCGTTGCGACTGCTTACGGTCGCTTTTGACCGTGCATTTTCTCTCCGACGACAACACTGGGTTAGACAGCGCTCACATCGACAACGCCGCTAAGAGCAGTAGCAATCCTTTCTGTTTGGCCATCTGCTATCGTAAAGACTTCGTTTCCAGCGTTCAAGGTAGTACGGATTTCCTGCAATCGGACGTAGCTTGACGCACGGCTCGCTTCCCTGACACCGTGTCGTAACAACGTAATCTCTACAAACAATTACCGAAATTAACGATTACTTGCCACTAACCAAGAGAAGCTACTAATTCGTTCAAGCACTTTACATGGTTTTGCATAAAATACAGTGTTTAGTCTCAGGGTGTGCCGTACTAGATACGCACACGCAGATGGAAACGACCATATCCACATAGTGGAACTCGAGTAAGCTTAGTTCTCATGAATATATTCGAAAGGTCATTTACCGTCACATCTACGACTTCGTGCAATCCTTTACTTTTTCCAATACCTAACTGTCGGCTAATTCTAATTTTCTAACTTCTGTCAAATTCACATTGTTCAACTTACGACACATGCGCACAAACCAGATGTTTACAGCAGACTTCATTCACACAATGAGCTTTAACTGTTCGTGTTAGCTCATCGCAGAAAAGCACGCATTCGTGAACAGTAGCACACGTATATAGGCATTCTGTAGTGAACCGTGTGCGTGGACGTGGTTACATCGGTATAAGTACATTTGGGCGCGCACGTATAGAAAAGAACGTGCCCTCGTTCTGCCGATGCGCTGCTATTCTTTTAACTAAACCAGCGGCTTAGGTATTGGAAAAGTAAAGTGAGACTCTGTCCACAAGTAAAACGTGGCAAGCATTCGAACATTTCTACCTACACCTACGATATCTACATCTCGTTCTCAATGTAGCAACAACAGCAAGATCAGGTGCTGATCGGAGCTCGGTACATAGCCACTGCTGACGAATTGCGATAGCGGACGTTCCAGTATTAAAATCACAAGCAGTGATTTGACCTCAAATCTGTAGCTAAAAACATACCTCGTAGTGCATGGCAAGCCGAGAGACAAATCTTGACGCGGCTATGCTTTTGCAAGGCCGGCGTCGAACATAGCTGAGAGGCGGTATTGAAATGAGAAACCGGCGAAAAACGACAAAGGTTAAAATCTAGAGGAGATTCAACTTTGGCGAGGATTAACTTTAACTTTCGGGATCTGGAGAACACACATTTTACCGCGCAAAACCAATTGCCTGAAATGGAGAGCAGCTAGGATGGGGCAGAGATGCGGGCAAGAATACAACTCTGCCGTTGTTGTATCACTGCAATGGCGTCGAATGAAAGTGACACTGTCACATGATCAGAAAAAACCGTGTGCCTATACGTCACAAGTCGAAAAACATAGAGAAGATGACAAGGATACGCCTGTGCGATGCTGTCATTTTGATTGGGAGCCTTGGTTTTTTCTTTTGCTAAGATGAATCAAGGGGCCAAGAAGGTGATGCTAAGCGAAATGTCGAAGAGGGATGAAACAAAAAAAAAAAAAAAAAAAACACAAGTCAAGTCAGAACAACGAAAATGAACAGCCATGGGTTCTGGTATAGCTCGACCCACAAATAATGAAACACTGCGATAAAATCTGCTAATAACGTGATCGTAGCCGGTTTTGGAGCCGTAGATTTGGATAACCGGCATTGGCAGGAATGTTTGAGGGAAAAGCAGGGTCCATGAGCGATATTCATTTCAGTGACGGTACAAACTTTGCTCTTTCCCTATTTTACTGTCGTCGCTAGAAAGTGCTATTCATATTCAGGTGACGTATAATTTACTTTTAAAATATAGTTGTTAAAAACCTTTAATAAATTTTATCAAAACAAGCCTCAAGAGCTATTCTAATGGGCAAGATAAATAGCAAAAGAATCGCTATGTGTGAAGCCGCAGTGCATGAGATAGTGAAAGCGCCACATAATAGATTCCTAGTAATAATAATTTCCTACTGAGATTGAAGCTACGATACAAAAGGTTGAAACTTGTTTCTGCAACTGGTGCTTGAAAGCTTTTTGCGAATACTGCCAGAGCTGAGCTATCACAAAATGACGTTTTCCTATTACGTCATGTACGAATATACTATAGTTGTGTACAAGACATAAAGTAAACACCAAGTAAACTCAATAGCTAAAAAAAGAAACGCATAAATATATTATTAATGGTGCCGAACCCTCACGGCTGAGCAGCATACGCCATGCGTGCCTTCAGCTATCCGACCGAATCTCTGGTCGAATCGAGAAGTCAGAAAGAGAGGCAGTAGTCACAACTGATGTTGGCTTTCCTTATGCCTGTGCCCTCCTGCGGTCTGCTACCAACGTCATGCGCGCACAGCTCCTCAGAGTCCAGTGACGAATCGGCGGCAATTTCTGTCAGCGAAGACGGTTAGGATGAGTTCCGTGGATCTTCCCGACGACAACGAGAAGTCCCTCAGCAGTGCATCCACTTCACCATGCCCGTCACCGGTAAGTAAAGTTTTTCTTATATCTAGTTGAGCGTATTTCTGTGGTATTAGAATTAGTACGTAGGAGATGAGTATTGGGCTCGTTTGCTGTAGAAAATATTTTGTGGGCAGCCGTAACGAATGGTTAAATTTAAGACAAAGCTCATTGAGCCAATACCTTCAGTTTAAGTTAAGGCGTAACTAAAGTAACCTTCCTCGCCGCTGCGTTTCTCCAATAAAATCACCCTAAGATCTACCCTTCTGGTTGCCAACAGTAGTCCCAATTAGTGGCCAGACTTGCTTGGCGGTGACCTCTTTTTCGTTCTATTCTACACCTAAACCCTAACAGCTTTTTTTTGTATTTTGATTTTTATATACCTCGACGTAAAGGACCAACGAAAACATTTTCATTTGTCTGCGCCATCTTTTTCCCTGTATAGGCCTTGGTTTTGTTCGTCTTAACATCACTGGCCAGCGTGCTATATCAAAATATTCCCAACGAACGAGAAGCATGGCTGGCGTCATTTTATAGTTGCAGGATTTGATCTATAAAGCCCATCGGATCAGTCGAGTCGACCCTGAAACCACTCGATCTATAAAATGCTCGTTTCCTTTGCGAGGTCTTCGAAAAGGACCCACGAGAACGATATCTATAACTCGATACCTGTTGGTATTGGTTCGTAATCTTGCAAAACATTATATCATTAGACAATAAGTGCGAACCCAAAACAATTACGAAAAGGATCAGATCCGATCACTTACATGTATCGTACATACCGACGTCACGCGAACGACACTAGTGCTGCAATATCAAAGAAAGCCAGAGCGAGAGAAGGCAAAAACAAGGTCACACAATAAGCTAACGTCTGCTCCGTCGAGTAAAGCTGTATAATAGCAAAAGCATAACGCGCTTATATTAGCGCCAGCATATTATAAGACGGTAAGCTAGCAATACCAGATAAACGGATTTATCGTTGCTATTCGTAGCTCATGATCCTGATAAACCGTCTGACAAAGATATACTAGTTGTGTTATAAGTAGATACAGTTGATCATGCGACACTTGCATCATTCTCATTATCCAGAGTTTCTTCAAGGAACTCAGACGACTCTGTTCCTCGCATAAGGTGTTTCTTCAGAAAAACAAACATATTAGACCTGATTCCGCTACAGAAGCAGTTGAGGTTGTCTGCAACACCTAACGGTGGGTCACTTTATCTCTGCAAAATTGAATTCTCTAAATATATTAATTTTTTTATTTATATTTTAATAATAGAAACGTTGTTTTCCGCTTACATTTACTATAGCTTAATAGCATTGTAAGTTTCGGCATCATCACCTTTCGTCTCATGTATATATATATATATATATATAGTTCATATTTAGTCTTGTTCATGAATTTCTATTCTTATGGTACATAAATGCACGGTCATATGGCACATATATGCTCATAATGCACATAAAGGTTGCACAGATTGGTCCTGAAATCTCTAATCGACAATTCATTAAGGCGCTACATGAGCTTAAGTGCTCGGTAGGTTCAGTCCTAATCGGTCAATACCGCTTTTGACTAAACTATTTTTTAGTCTCATCGACATCACCACACAGCTGTGATAATGCTATAAAAGATACTGCCGTCGTCGCACCGTAGCAAAGGTACTGACTGTCTGAAATTAGAAAATCTCCAAGCGTCTTTCAGCCAACTTTGAAAGAAGTACCAATTAGTAGGAAGCACCACAGTATTAATTTCGATTCGTTCCTGTAGAAATGATGGCCGCCTTTCTTGTAAACGCAAATTTCACACCAGCAAGACGAGCATCACTACCTGAAGCCCAATGCGCACAACGTATTTGCTAGTCGCCCAGAAAAATACAATGCAAAATTAACGTGCCACATGTATATATATATATACGAAAAAATTCGCGCGAGCTGTCCTACCAGAGACCCACTGTCGACTAAACCACAAATTCTAAGGAATAATGCAAAAATATAACGTTGTATTGTATAATGAAGGACTATGTGACTATGAAATGCGATAAAAAAGCGTTCGTCTCCCGGTCATAGGTGGAGCGGTGGCAAGGCTTATATAAAAAGGCAGTTCAAGTGTGGTCCTCTTTAAAGGGGGTATGGAATGGAGAAATGTAAAAGCAAGACGATGACTTGCAACCCACTGACAGTGCAGATGCCAATGATACTTAGAATATAAACCTGTTTACGAAACCTGAGGAACCGAACCTAAGACATGAGGTTGTTGGTAGCTTAATGAGAAATAACGAGGTGTGTTTTAGGACAAGAAAAGATACTATCAATATGCCAACAATTCCGGAGGAACACGTGCAGATGAGGCGTGGCTAAGATATGTAAGGTGCGCACGTCATGACTACCGTAGCAGCGGCTTAAAAATCTCAGGAGTCGAAAGTTATGGATCAGGCTGGCAAAAAAGATAAGCCTCTGTAGATGTTTCCTTCTAAATGCACATGTATTTATCGATACGTAGAAAACATTAAAGGAAAAAGCGCAAGGGGATTTTAGCAGCTTCAGTGCGTAATACTATTACTCTCTCTATAAACCTTTCTTCTATTATTAGTACTTGGCGACTGTTATTCTGCGATACGTCAGCACCAGCTTCTTATTTCTTACCGCTTTTTGGCTACCCCGAAAACAGCCTCGTGGCGCCCTCTTCTGCGTTAACCTAATGCTATTGTGAACCTCGTCGACGGTAGAGCTTATCCCATCAGGTGGCTTTGATGCTGTCTTGCTCTTACTGGAAACGCACTACGGATCAAGGATCATCATATCCTGGATTTCTCCAGAAGCAGCAACTCCAGTAACTCAAGACGTCTTCGACATTGACGACGACGACGACGACGACGATGACAGCGCTCCACGCTAGAGCTCAACTGAGCTTACAGGGGCAGCAAGCCCTGTGTTACGAGACAGGTTGATGAGCCAACCAAAGGTCTTGTTTATAGTGATATAGATCTCCATCTTTACAAAGCCAAATACCTAGCTTCTAGCTTTCTAGGCTGATACCAATGCTGCCGTCTTCCTTACTACCCAGTTGGTGACACACCTTGTTCATCATCATAGCTACTGCTTGCAGTAGCCCGCTTGTTTCTGTAATCTCATTAATACCTAAAGCAGATAAGCCTGCCTCGTGTCACGCAATGAACAAGCTTCATCAGTTATCAAAGAAAAATAGTTAGTTTCAGTTATTGTGTCAATAAATATATCCTTTTTATAAGGA
The DNA here is from genome assembly GCF_002532875.2 of Varroa jacobsoni. NCBI lineage: Eukaryota > Metazoa > Arthropoda > Arachnida > Mesostigmata > Varroidae > Varroa > Varroa jacobsoni. The sequence continues at coordinate 69,123 of NW_019213777.1, forward strand.
TTAACATTTTATCTATATACATTTCCGTATATATTATAGCCGAAACAATGTAAGGGTAGGAGTTTCCATTTCAATCTGTGTTGAGTTAAATGACATTGTTCGTATCCCCTGTCTTTGAACTCCAAGGCGAGCGCTCCAAAAATGAGCTTCGATTCCACTTCCTATCGCTGATCTAAGTACCATATCTGTTTTTCACCATATCACCCATGAGGATCTCAAAAGGGCGTGTCGATCACGACAGGTACACCGACGTCCTTCCTTAAACTATGGTTACCACCCAGCTATCACTACAGCCAATTAGCACTCATTAAATGCACAATGAAATAGCCATTGTAGACCTTTCCAGATGTACCGATCTGTAAACTGTAGACTTAGCACTTAATGTTGACAGTAAAGAGAAACTTTGATAGTGTGTCTATGCATATACATATAAACATTGTCCTTCGAGTCTGTTTATGAATTTTAATTCAGCTCCATCCTAGATTACTTTTCGAAATGAAATAAAGGTTTTTTTACTCTATAAGGAGTTCATCGAATGTGCGCTTTCTGTCGAAAGTAGGATTTTCCATTTTTCTTTTAAATTTAGTCCAGAGTGGCATTGGATTTGATTCGTAAGTAATCATGAATATTTTGATGTAACATGCCGCTGTAGATGTTCTGTTTCATTTGCCTCTGTTTCTTAGTACACCTACAAAAAAGGCTGCGCTTCAGAGTAAACTTTCCGTTTGACCCAACCCATAAAAAACTAAATGGTATACTAACAGTACCCACAGGTACATTTGACCTCGTCCATTTCGTGTCCTGTTTCTTCCTTTCTCATTCGATGTCTGCATTATTTCAGAAGGCCCACCGATTACTACCGACAAATATATACGTCGTTCTTTACGGCTTTCGAAGTCGACAGACGGACGAACTTGACCTCAAGTAAGTATATACGATGTTTTTTTATACGCGCTGCACACAACACGTATACGGTGACAGTGCGAGCTGCCCACCCATACACGATACATCCACGCTTTTCGTAACAGCGACAGCGGCACACAGCATTGGTGAGCGCAGACCTGCGTGCTTTTACATCAAAACCAACCTCATCATGACTTCTGTCTTTCTTACACATGGATTGCATCGATTTCCTATGCCCGGCGTTCCTCCTACTTTCCATGTATCGTCGGCGCTCCCGCTGCTTCTGTTGGTACCCGCCCATCGCTAGTCTCTATTATAGGCCAGCTATTTTCTCCTCTTCTAGTTGAAATATTTTGAGAGAAGAGGGCAAGTTACGCCCAGCTGCGATACATCCCGTTCGCGAAGCGCGTCGGAACTAATTTCGAAAAGAGCGGACGTTAAGAAAGAAAGACATTACAACCTACGCATTTAAGTGAACTTCATAGCATCTTGGACTCCGGGTCCGGTAAGCATTAAAACGTTCAATATACCGCGCGGCATTAGCAGCGTCTTGTGAAGAATCGAAGACAAAACATTCGCGTACGGATCAACATTTATTAGGCAGATGGCTTCGATGAACGATAGAAGAAAAGCGAAGAACAAACGCTGACGGTGGGATGGAATGATTAAAAAGTCGACCAATAGAGAACAGTTTGAATATGTCGAAGTTTCATAACGAGGAACGAGAACGTGTAACTAAAATCGTTCGTAAGTGCCTGATATAAGGACAATATTGTTTATTGACCGAAGACCTGTTGAGCCTAGCGGCGCATAAACTCAAGTGCGGCGCGTAAGTTGCCGTGGCTTTTTTAAAATAGAACCAAGTATATGTTAGTGGCGCATGAAGACGTTTTTAAAGTAGATTGCCTATTATTTCAATATAGTTAAAATGGTCAGCTCATTCAACTGTTAAAATTAAATCATTTATTTTGATCAAACGCTGCGCAATTTCGGAGTTCGATTGAGCATTTTAGCTTCCTGCCCTAGTTTGATACTGTGAGATTACTGATCTGAATCGTCCCCAGAGGCCACTGTACACAAAATTTAAGAAGGCCAAGAAGTGGATGGGTCGTCTTTCAGAGTGGTCACACGATGCTTAAATGAAGTGACCCAATTGCACCATTCACGTACGAAGTGGGGTTTCGTACTAACGATAAATCTGTTTGTAAACACTCATACCTCGCTAAAGGAGCCATTCACCTGCATTTACATCCGTTATGAGCATTACTACACCTGCAACTTCAAAACAAATTACAGAAAGTAACCAGAATAATTTTTGGTTTCTGCCATTCTTGTATGGCCGAGTTTTATTTAAGAACTCTTGTTGCTTCCGCACACTTGCCATAGTGCAGGAATTATGCAAATACCGTTTAATTACATATAAATAAAGGACGCCCGATAGATCGATGCTAAACTTGTCATAGTCGGGGAGCAAACGTTCCTATGTTCATTTTGTTCATTAAATTAAAAAACAGAAATATATGAAATAGGAGTAAAGCAACAGCGAGATTAAAGAATGATATTTAGCATGACACGGATGTTAGTCAATAAGAGGCGCAGCAGAAGTACGTTGAACTGTAGTTTTAGATACGACGCCAAAAAAAACGCATACATACACACGAGCTTCGTTTTGTTTGTTGTCGTTATACTCGTAACCACAAACATTTAATGCCATAAGCAATCTCACGATGCTTTTTGTCCATCTTAGAATTTAGAATGTGTCTTTACTTTAGAATGTGTCCATCTACTATAAACTACAAACGGAAATCTATAGAGCTGTGATTTCGTCACGATAATTTAAACATATCGATCTCTGCGTACATATCTATATGACTGTACCGCTGTTCTACGTGTTTTCGTTTCCAGGCCGGGCGATACGGTGACTGTAATCGACACGTCAGATCCAGACTGGTGGCAGGGAAAGTGCATGGGCAAAGTGGGATTTTTCCCTTCAAAGTACGTCGCAAAACTGCATCCCGGCGAACGTGCGCTGCAAGTTGTGCACCCCATTCAGGTGGCTGAGCAACCTGGCCTTGGAGGACCTGACAACCCTGGAGGCCCAGGAGGATCTTCTGCCAAACTCGTGAGGGATCAGGTGCATCTATTTGTCTTGCCCCTTATTGCAGGCCTTAAGGCAGCAACATTTGTTTGTAATGCCAACAAGTCGAACATGACGTTCTGGAATAATTTGTCTATTTTGTTTATTCGCCACTATGTCTTGAACCGACATTTTTCATAGTTCAGTCTAAAGTCTGGCTTATATAAAAGTGGACGCTTTCAGGGGGTTTCTGAGCAGTCTTCCATATAAATAAAAAAAAAAAACAGCATCTGCTTATGATTCGTAATAGTCGGTGTGCGTTTATCCTCTTCGATGTTGAAAAAATGAATACATTCATTGTTTTTGCCGGCGATGTTTTGTTAAACTGCTATCATTCGTGTTTCAGAAGAGACATGAATACGTAACAGATTTCAACAGGATTAGTAAGAAGAACGAAGTGCGCATATTAATTGTTTAATTATCTGAGCTCACGATTCTGTGTTAAATTTTCAGTTGACGAAATTTAGGGGACAATATATAATCTCGATTCCATTTTGAGCTGAGGAGTTATGATATGCAAGGTAATCGCTCCTAAAAGATTTTTCTCATTTAGTGCACAGCGGATAATGATGACTTTGTTTGTCACTTTCAACTAATAAGCCTACCCTAACATTTCACAAGGTATTCGTGGTTCTCAATAGGTCACGGCTGAAAAATGAAGCAGCGACCTTGAAGGTTGATTTGCATTTGCCAGCTGAGGGCATGGTTAATCCTAATCTGGCTCAAATTGTAAAATTGAATTTTAATAAGTCAAAGCCGTGCCTCGATCTACAGAATTAGTTGTCCGATTCGCTTGAAGGCACGACCTGATAAATGAACGAACACGATTATTTGCTGTCGCCCTGTTTCCCTAGTTTGTGACATACTACGCATTTTACTTTGGTCCTTCACATAGAGGTTCCTTTATCGATATTATTTTACAATGAAATGTATGGCATCTGTCGATACATTTCATTGTAACGGCTCTGATTCTACATTTTTACGTGTGTCTTAAATGCGCCTATTGTTCAAGCAAGCTACAAATAGAGTAGGTTCCGTATTGACACGTAAGGCTAATCAGATTTTAATTTGAAGAGTGAAATTCAAGCCGACCCACTTTTAGCTCTATCCCCGTCCACTGGATGGGTTGCGCGTGAAGGTTGTTCAAGTGTATAGTATCTTTTTTCTCTTACCTAATGCCTAATTGACCTTCTTACGAGGCTTTAAGCACATATGTAAAAAAATATACTCCTCTAAACAAACCCTTCAGTACAGTACCCGCCGTCCGTATGCTATTTGCAAAGGCATCAACATTTTGCTGGTATGAACCTTGCTCGCGCTGTACTCAAACTACGGAACTGTGTTTTTCTTTTGCTTCTGCTCTAATTACATTGTTAAAGTCGAGTGTTGTGGAGAGCAGCGGCGGGGACCTCGATTAAGCTTTGACAGCTTTTTCTCAAAGTAAAATTGGGCTAATTATGTGCACACGAGCCCAATGGGACTGATGCACACGCGTCGACGGTCGAGACAAAGCTTTTCAAAAATTAAAAACGATTATTAATATCTGGCTTGATAACTTACCTCTGAGCGAAATGATAAGGCCAAATTTTGAAAAAGGCCTTACATATTTCATCTATTTCGAGTGTGACGAAACAATATTAAGTTTTTTTATAAAATTTTTTCATAACAGGCCTTGCAGCGTTCAGGTTAACGCATTTAACGTTCTGTTAAGAATGTATTGCTAAAAATGTCGTTGTGCTCCTGGGTTTCTTTGAACAGCATTCAATGTCCAACTAACAAAAACTCTGACTCACCGGATATATAGTAACTTTCGCTGCTGAGAACAACTGCCATAAGTTCTGTGCAATTGATTGCATGATAAATATCATCTACCTACCTACCTACCTACCTCATACTGATTTTACAAGAGAATCAACGGTCACCTATCCAAGAAACGGAATTGGTGATGCGACGCGTGAAGCATTAAAGGTCGCCACTTCTTTGCAAACAGACGCAGACACTTTTTAAATTTGCTATCGTATTGTTATGGTTAGTGAATATATATTTACTGTCCTTTATTTTTATAATATAATAATGACGACCGTTTTTATTCTTGTTCCTTAATACGATTTATTATTAACGGACGTGGCCCTTCGAAGCCATTAAACGAAGTAGTCCAAATAAAAATTCCTAGAGCATATTAGCATCCCCCACCGCATTAGTGTACTACAGAGTTCTCTCATTCGTATTATTTCTGTATTACAGATTGTAATTCAAGTGGGCGAAGAATTGGAAGGGGGCCGTATTCTCGTACGGACTGGGATAAGCGACCGAGCGCTGCCTGTGCCCCTCAAGTACCTGCAAGAGATTTAAAAAGCGGAGTAGGGAAGGCTGAAACGAAAACAAAAAAGAAAAAGATGGCTTCTTGAATCGAATGAACGAAAGATTATGAACGCCAGATATTATCGAAAACAAGACGAGGCTCGTTCCAGTTAAGAGGTCCAGTGTAAGCCATTCATTTATTTGTAGGGTTATCGACGATAAGCTGAATTTCGCCGCCTGTTACGTCAAAGCCATCATTGTATTTCAGCAGAAAGCAAAGTAAGCTGTATACGACGTTAATCGATAACCTAAGAGCACAGACGGCTGGAACGAGCTTGACACAACTAGAGCGCCATAAATCAATCGCCTGATCTGAAAGATTCGAGATATCAGAAATTCAACATGGTAGATACATTACTTATAGACAAATACATAAACAATTATATACCTAGATATACCGACGATACCAACGGCAGTAACCAGCCATTCAACACAGAACCGAGATAGCCTATACAAAGGATGAAGGAATCTAAAGAAAATAGGCAGACCAACTACTACACCTATAACTGCAATAGGAAAAATCGAGACGTACGAAACAGAGGGGAGGGCTGAGGTTTCGTTGAAGCAAATTATGTGTCTCTTAAACCACTTCTGAGCGACGGGTGTGGAACGCGTCCAATGTGTATGTAGAGTTTCTGATTAAGTGTAGTTTCCGAGAGAATGAAACAGACCAGTTTTACTAACTATCTCGACTAGCTTTAGACAAGGTAAGAGGAAAAGGAACACTGAGGCGGATCTGCGGAAAGAAACATAGCGAATAAGATGAACAAAGTAGGGAGGGACAGAGGAATGGAATAGATCGCAGAGATATATGGCGCTTCTGGTACACACCACGGCACATATTGATACTCGAAAAACTTAAAGAAGTAGAAAAAGAATTGCCTGTCTCCTTGGTCCAGGAAGAACGCAAGACTGGCTCTTAACGAACACAGGTAAGGATAAAATGCGCTATACAACGACGAGTCAAATTTACAAGCAAAGCCAGATCAGGAGTCGGAAGCAAGAAGCGATGCGCGAATTATCATCTATGCCGCGAAATATCTACTTTTTGAAGTAATGATGTATTATAAACAAACAAAAGGAGAGACAAAAGTTGCAAAAATATCGAGGAAGCAACACCGGCAGTAAACAGCGGCAGTGGCAAATACGATTACGGAATAAGAAAACGTGTCGTCATTCTAAAGCGATACCCAAGTCGCAGGACGAATATTCAAAGAACCCTATGCTGAACTTATCAAGAAAAACGAAGAACCGCAAAATAATGACACTAAATAAGACTAGGAAAATGGAAGAAACCAACTAATAGATCACCACCATCACGCGCGCTGCTCGTGTAATATTTTCCAAAAAAAAAGGCAGACCGGCTAGATGAGCGATAATAATAGTAGTAAGCATAATACTGATGAGATGAATGTGTATGTATATATATATATGTAGGGAGGCGAGGAGGGAGAGAGAGGGAGCGGGGGTAATAAAAACAAATATATACATCTTTAGAAGCTTCATAAACACGTTGTGATTCGCCTTATGGGTTTGCCTATTTTCCTTGTGGCGAATGACGCCTAGGAAGACATAGTTTGAAAATACGCACGTAGCTAAACAAGACAAACCTGGACCAGGAAAGTTCATGACGGAAGAAAAATATTAATTTTACATTTATAGTCAAGGAGGAGAGAAACAATGTTCGTTTTAAAAATCGCCATTATAAATAATACGACAATGAAATTCCTTAACTAATACATAGCCCTTCTTTAGCCTTCTTCTGAGACGGGCCTGTACTGGCATAATGATACGACAATGAAGACTGCAAGAAATACCTTAAAGACTGGTATGGGGAGCCTCAAAAACACGATATACAACAGTCAAGTAAGAGATCAGAGCATTTTTCGATTAAGTGCACGTTATTGATAAGTCTAATGAGTCGAAGGTGCGATGTACGAAAAGATTCCGAGACATGTACGACTCAGTATAGCATTCAATACAACATAATGTATGTTTTCTACACGCACGATAGTGTAGGAACGTCGGCTTCTCATTGCTACACATACGCTGGCCTACTGTGTAGCGAATTACAGCCACACTGCAACGAAAGGCAAAATATAACCCCTGTTTTGAACAGTTTAATTTTATCCGAAATGACGTAAATAAGTTGTAATTTGGTTCAACTTGGACTGGCAAAGTGAATGATAACGAAGGTTGCTGCCGTGACGTCAGGTAGCACGCTATTCACCTTGTTTCTAACCGATTTTCCCCCTCAAATTGAGGATTTGTTGCATTGGCAATAACCTGTAATAGCGCCGCTAGCTCCTTCCTACCTGTGACCTAACAGCTAAACAATACTCTATTAGATACCTGTTTATAGAGGCATTGTTTCCAAAAGATCTTCGAAGAAAATCAATCCTACATCTTCAGATTCTCCATATACAAAGTACATGAGAAGAGACGAAATACGACTGAAAAATTTGCGGGGACACTGTTTTGCCGCACCAGCTAGGTATCGTTCGTGATACAAGCAGTGGCAATTGCTAAGTTACTTAAGCTGAGTTTGTTGACCACTGATAATATCATAATGTTAATGGACTTGCGTCGATGTAAGTTTGAATCAGGGAGCCGTTACCGGTAAAGGAGAAAAGTACATTGCTTAAACATATGGTTTGTACATCTATAAGGTGATTCTAGCTAATTAAGAGGGAGGAAGAGAGAGAGAGAGAGAGAGATTGCTTGACTGACTGTGGCTAGAGGATTTCCCACCACTCACCTAACGCGTTTCTATACTATAATATTTATTACAACAGCAGAAAACACAGATGAGGGTCAGAGCGCTGTGGTGCACTAGGCTGAGGCACTTTTTGGCAAACTAACGTGGTAACAAGTGGTCGAACTGTTGTCTCGGTACGGCAATATATCGCGCTGGATCGACAGCTGATTAGAAAAGAAATCGGGCCGCTCTACGTCCGTATAGTCTCTAGAGAAAATTTCTTCTCCTTAAGAAAGAAAGCTAACTATCTCCAGCAGGGCTTGATACTCGCATCGTTGTTAGGACATAGTATATGTATATATGTGAGTAACGATACGGTAACGGTACAGTATATTCGAGGATGGTAACAAAAGGCTCCTATCCGACAACAAAATAACAGGATGTTGTTACATTTCGCATATATAAGTGAAACTACCATCAGAAGAATCTAAGGAGTCAATCAGCTATAGCAAACATACCATAATGAAAATACCATACGAAACACTACCATATGAGACCTATAAAACGAACAAACTGATTTGGAAACGAAACGCGTCGGATCGACCAACCTGTAAACGATTACGACCATTTGAAAACGATCTTTTACTGTTACTGTTTATCTAAATGTTGCTATAGTGATAAGAAAAAAAATGGTGCAAAAATTACGCCAATCGAGCAACTACTGTTTACTCGTCTAGTGCTTATAGGCTACCTATTCGCTGTGAGCAAACGAGTCCTCCTAGTTCAGCCCCCTATACACTCGCATAGCTCCAACCACATAAATACACTTAAAACCACTTGCAATTATTCTTTCAATATTATTAGTGTGTACATATTGTCAGACTCTGATCTAACAAGGGCTAAAACGAGACGTGAGCGAATCTGAATGGAGGCTTTTTCTTGCTTCCACCTCAAGCACTGGCCTCCTCGGATCATCGACACATACACGAGTGTTGTAGTGTCTTTAGATATAGCAAACTAGAATAGTGCATATTCTAGATATATATATATATATATATATATATATTTACACTTTTTTTTGTCGCTAGTTCCACTCGCATACGTATAGAGAAAATATATAGCAGAGAACTTCACATACAGTTATTCCAATTCGATCTGTTTCTAATAGATTTTCACTACCGTCACGACTCTAGGAGTTTCACGTGCATGAAAAGGCACTGACAGTTCTCACAATGTCTATGTGCTAGTCATGGTTTTTACTGTTTGTCCGGCAAAGCTTTCGGAAAAATGCAATGGATAAAAGAAAAAAATGCTGTTTCACGATCTATCACCGGATAGCTTTCTTGCAATATACCAGCTTGAAAAATACGATAATCTGATTCATCACAGACGTGATGAAACTTACTGCCCTATCGTCAGTGTTAAATAATTAGCTAAAAGAATAATTTTCAAAACTGGCCTGCTTCAAGTATTATTACTATATAATAACAGAAAGAACGAGAAGAGCACTAACAGCCGATACCGCTACGAGCAGATACGACATTTTGAATGCCGTATCTTACTACTAAACACACTACCTAGTCGTTAGAGGAAAAGACAGACCGTGTATGAAGATAGACAGGTAACAGCTTTAAGGCTCAGCGCACGGAAGACGAACCCGCGATGCGACCCTGCTGCAAAAATGTTTGAGCCTAAAATGACAATTTTCATCACAGATAGTCATTTCCACTAGAAAAAATCATGCTCCGAGAATACTGCACTACTAGTCATGTTAGTAATCGATATGACGCGCAAGTAGGTGCAATCACGATAGTACTCGCGTATCGATCATTCGTCGCTGTAAGAAAAGCCTGCTCGTTCAGCATATAGCTACAAGGACGCTTCACAAGGCGTCTGCTCGTGCGACCGGCAACTGTTGTAATTTCAACGAGACCTACCCGCGAGAACTTTACCGTCGCCCATGCAGAGTCGTCACGGAAAGGCCTGGCTCTTGAAAGCATCCCACTTAAAACAAATCTTGATTTCTGTTTTGAGAAGTATAAAATCAAAGGAAATGAGACCGTGTAGCCTCTTTTTATAGTATACTATCTTAATTTTTTGTCGCACGATTATTCTTTTGTCTATAAGAGTAATCAGTTGGATATACGATTGCGCAATTAAGCCTATATAAGAATGTAGGGAATGATTCCGTGACTTGGGACTAACGTGCGATCGCTCCTTTTAGTTTGCAGGCGCTTAGTTCGTATGAGCTGTAGCGAAGTGTAGCGAAGTGTTCATACAAATGTTTCACTTGATTTTTTTCATCATTTTATCTTAACGTTACATTTATTATAAGCTTCAATGCAAAACATGACTGGACATCATCTCAGATTGACCTATTGGTAATAATTGTCGCGATCTCGATGATCACTACGCTGACGCTGATAGAAAAGGCTATTAAAGAAATGAACGAACTAAAGTTGGTTAACGCCATAGGAAAACACCGCTACATTGTTCCAGTATTTGTTATAGTTAGCAGAGTTGGCATCGGGCGCCTGGAAAGAAGAGGACGTCAGCAATATGAAATGCAACAGGTTACGGGCGTGCAAAAATATACAGAGCTTGATTTCAGCTGTCTGCATCACAACGCTGGCTAGTTGCTTGGTGGGCAGGCGTCGGCTAACCGCCATTGGTCCAAGGCTATACGAAGCGCTCATTCCAATGGTCATCTTTAAGACAAGCCAAGAGAAAGGCGAATTAATTTGAAGCAGCAACCTAACTAAAAATCAACGGCTCCATTGTCCCTTAGCCAACGCCACCACATTTACAAGTCTGCCGATCGACCGATCCTCTCCAAACTGGTACACTTTCCTCCTGTAAGTAGGTAAAGGTAAGACATGCTGTCGAATCAGCTGTTTCTGGTCAGTGGCATATGCAGAAATGGCGAAGATTCAATAACAAAATGGATGTGTCTGCGCAGTGGAGGAGAATATTAACGTGAAACGACAAAGACACTCAAAGCAGAACTCACATCATTGTCGCCAATGATCGCACGTGGTCAGAGAAACCGGGATCGACACGGCTCCGGCAGATCCTCATTGTCGAAATTGAACTACTCCAAACGCAACGTCATCTTTGGCCATTTGCAGACGAAAAAAAGCAGATGAACAGGTGTATAGCTGAAAAGTCATAAGGGGGGGAAGGGCGACAGCGTCACCTAACGGAATCTTACCTTCTTCAAGTCATCCTGACCGCCTCGTAAGTTTTGTCCTATTGGGCCCCGCAAATAACCTGCACTACTGGTACTTATACCCTATTCATATATAGGATTACCTTTAGCCACTACGTAAAGGAGCCGATGTTATTTACATTAGCCATAGCAAACTATATACGAACACCAAGATCATGATAAGCATAATATTGATAATAACAAAACTACAGTAATAATATCCGTGCTTATATGACCATACCTGTTGCCTATATAGTCGTTGATTGATGTTCTATAATAATGCATATCAAATATAGCGTTAGAGGACATTTACGTATGCCTAACACCCCGTTGCAGTTACTATAATAACTATTACGATAATACTAATGCATAGAAGAAATTTTGAGGAGTTAAGATCGCAGCGTCCAGTCAATCCGTCAATCAGTCGCCTAGCTATTCTAATGAATTTACCCCGTTGAATTGAAAAGGACACCTATCAGGAGCCTATGACACTGCAACATAATAACAGAAATGATTCTACTGTAGGTTACCATTATAATGGCGACTGATTGGATTGATCGCCGCTTTGTGCCGACAAGCCTGCAGAGTCAGTTCGGCAAATATCTAGGTATCCCTCGAAAAACGTCACCTTACGTGTACAAATGCTCACCTAAAATGACGACGGCAGACATAAAATAGACAAAAACAGTCTAGAATAAATTGATCATACAAGACAACAACCATAACATGGGTATTAGCAATGATAATGTTATAGACATATATATAACACGCATGCATACACTCCAAAACACACATCGGTTACAAACAAACGTCTGCGATTACGTTGATTGATCCGGAACGAGCTCTATCGTATGTGAGGGAATTGGGTAATATTGTTATTGTTCTTGAAATAAAAACTCTAATAACAAGCAAAGTAAAACAAAATTGTTGTATACGTAGGCCAAAAAAAGAAAAAAAAACACACAGACCATGTTAGATCATTGGAGGCCAAGAGAAAAATGGCATGAACCAGTATCACGAACATGTCGCAAAACGTATACACACATAAATAGAGAGTGATAGATATAAGTAAGTGTATATCGTTATTGTGGCAGAAAGAAAAGAAGACAAGTGCTGATATCACAGTTAGCTGACACGTTGGTCCATAAACTAGTATATATAGATACAGATGAAATATGTAATATCACGGGTTATGCGCAATGAGGATAGCCTTCGGGATAAACTAAAATATTCGCCTTCGGAAGAAAATTACATTGAGTATCGCTCAAAAGAACTTTTCAAACGTAAAAAGCTAAGTGCGCGTGCTACGCGCTCCTTTCCTTGTTGAATGTCCTCTTCAATAGCATAATGGGCGCTGTGAGGTAGGGAAAATCGTACTACATGTCGCGCTTGATAAAACGCTTGTATATGGTGGACGTATAGAAACGTTCAGGACATGAATAATATATCTTAAAGAAGCGATTGGCGTTGTGTAAGTTGAAGCGATACTGTCCAATGCACTGGATAGTGGCTAAGCCTAAAAAAACGCGAGCTCGTAACAACTTCACCTAAGTGTTGAACAACAGAATCGTAAACAAATAAATCCACTGGCGGCAATAACCAGTGGGCGAAAAAGGAAGGTGTTAATATTAAAATGATAGTCAAATATGTCATACTATCCAGAGAAAGACGAGCACCTTGTACCTCTTTGTTGAACAGAAAGTTGACACATTTAGACTGGACGGATTTGCACCGTTCGAAAAGCCGTGAAAGATCGTGACCCAAGGCCTTTCTCTTGCTGTGCTTAAGCGACATGAAACAATGTAATTTTGATAACAAACAGAACCTCATACGCTATGTCCGAGAAATTGTTAGTTACAGAACACATGATTATAACAAGACGTAATAAATACTAAACTCAAAAGAAATCTAATTCGAAATGCTTTCGGATAAATCGATGCAAACGTAGGCAAAAACAGACGCTAGGTGTTTATAAGCGTTGGCAGTGTGGCAGACAGGATAAACATAGGGAAAATTCGATAGACTGAGAACACGAGCCAAATATAAAGAGAAGTACGTATTATAGACTGAATATATACGAGAAAACGACACAGAAGGTTAAAGAATTGAATATATATCCATATAAAATAGATAATATATTTGTATAGAGAGCTACAAATGGTCCATATCCCATTAATACCAATTGGTGAACTGTTGAAGGTATCATGGACGATGAAGACAAAAGAGATACGATGCTCTGATGAGGGACAACAAGAGATTTACGAATAGGCCATTAACACGAGAAAAGGCTAGAGGCAGGACACGAAGGAACGACACAAAAACGAAGCGGAGATATTGATAATGAGGTCTATGATCACGAAAGCGATGCGAAAATGATGATTCCATAAACAAACACATATGATGATTCTGATTACAGAGTACACAATAGATGAATATGATACAAATATACGATTATACCTAAACGGAGGTACCGTCTGAAAGGTTAACAAGCAGAAGGGTAAAGAGCTGATAATAGTGAATTAACGAAGATAAAGTTGATAACAAAAATGATGTTAGCTATATATACATATATATATATATATATATATACACACACAGATACACGGAGAGAGAAAGAAAGAAAGAAAGCGCGCGCGCGAGAGAAAGAGAGAGAGAGAGAGAGAGAGAGAGAAAGAGAGAACAAGCGCACTGTGAACTCTTACTCGGAATACATACCTGTTGTAAAACAAGTTCGGTGTCATTCATTACTTATATAACTAATATGAGATAATTTAGAGTTAGTCACGCGACAGGACTAATTAACTGGTAGTGCTTAAGGTATTTTTAGCGATTATGTTTTTGAGCAGATAGAGGGAAAAATTGTTTTTCCTTCTCTTTTATATTTATATATATATATATATATATATATATATATATATATATATAAACCACGTATTACTATACTTTCAAATTAGAAATAGTGTATTTAATTTGGAACACTTTATTTTTAAGCTTAGCTGTACACGCCTTTGTGACGGCCTACAAAGCTGCCCCAATTTTAAAGCTACGACAAGTTTAATAAAGTATTTTGGATTGGCTGAGCAGATTATTGAGGTAGTATGCAGTAAGTAAGTTTATGGTTATATCCGTTATCATAACTTGTTCGTTGGAATGATAATGGGCTTTTAAAGAAAATACGCTCTTTTGAAATATATTTGCATTGTGCAGCGATCCATTCTGCATAAATACCTACGACAGGCACCAATACTGACCAAATAGGAATTCTGCCCTTTATAAATAATATAGCGGCAAGTTATTTGTTTATACCAGTTTATCCCAGTGTTTACGCCAGGGCAGTCGCGCAAGTGAGCGCATCGCGGCCGAAACCGTCAAAAGTCCGAATTCATTGAAGTAACAAATAGCCAAATGAGCAAGAAAGTATTCGTAACTACGTTCTCAGACTCAGCTCTGATTACTCGACTAGCCGAGATGGAACTGTACACTCACATCAGTACGTCGCACTCATTAGAAAAACAGGCAAAAAGGAGTGTGGGGAGTCATTCGAGCAGTGAATCCTAAATAGATTCGAGGAAAACCAATTATGCCTCTTGTAGTAGAAAAAAACAAAGCGAGATGACATTTTAATGAGCTGCGGATCTGTTCAAAATCACAATGTTCTCAAAGGAGCGGGTTTCTCGCGGAAACGAAGTATCATACTTGGTTACATTTCTAGGTAGTAGCAAGCTCTATAATGACAGATGACTGCGGAGCAGCTGGAAGTCTCGCTTGTTCTATGTGTACTCGACAAAAGTGTTCAAGCTAAAAATTCTACAAGCCGGACGGAGAAGTAGACGTTGCAGGGGGGGGGGGGGGGGGGTACTTAACCATGCGTTCGAGCTGTTCAAAAAATACTTATTTATATTGGCCAAGGATTTCCCTTAACCTAGCATATAAAAGCTCATCAAAAAAAAATTTCAGCGCCAATAGCAAGTAAGCAATTTGAGAGATAGTTATATATGTGTATGCACAAACATTTCACAGCGTAATATTTATATTTCCAACTATGGCTAGAGACGGCGAATAGAACAGGTTGACTAGAATATAAGCCAAACTTCAGCTAACATGCCCAATGACAGTGCTGCCGTTAGCTCTATGTACCTTGTTCTGTTATTCTCTGACATACTTCCCTAAATGTGCGCTTCTAGCCTGCATTTTATCATCCGTTGTGAGTGTAGCCAATCGGTTCATTCTGTCGCAATATGCCAGCTTCAACTCTACACTGTGCTCAAGTCGTTGAAGCTCTACTCCTTCTCGTTCGTAAGTATGAGAAGGGCGTCTACTGAGAGCCATAATGCTACCCGTTTCCCATGAATGTTCCAAAAATTGGATGCAATTCTAGAGCGCATGGCATTAAGCGACTTCCTCACTGGTCCCGCAACACTCGCTACCTCTTCCTTCATAATTCGTAGCACATCTGCTGCTTTTTCTTGTATTTTTACGCTATCCGTGGCCATATGCTTTTGGGACATCCTTCATTCCATTGAGCAGCGGATAGCTTACGGATCAACTCTTCTCTGTACATGAACCCTATACGTTCTCCCAACGACCTACAATCACACTCGTTTCGACAGCAGCAAGAGAGATAATAGCGTGAGCTCACTGGCAGACGCTTAAGTCACCACAGTACCAGAAGGCTGTTCGGAAGTACCTAGCCAGTACACCTCGCTGAATCGAGCACTGGATTGTAATGCATACCGTAGTGCACCACGGAGCTCCGCCGCATACCTTCACCTGTCACCAAGTTGGCAGTAGTGGCGCTAGATGGCGCTGGTGTACCCGCGCGGATTTGTAACTTTTTACACCCCGGCGATAAGCCCGTCTGCCGAAAACATTCTTCAGTTGAAATTGAACAGCGGACGGGTGTGCGTCGATGGTTGCCGTGAACGAAAAACCATCAGCCGAAATAGTAGATTCGCGCAGAAACTACAACCATTTCCACAACTAGTCTACTTTAGCAGGGAGTGATTTGTGATTTACCGTTCAGTTAACCGCTTGCTTAAGTGCTCCTCCTGAGTCGGATCACAGTGGTGCGCACGGAGTACCATTAAACAGAGAAAAAATTATAAATTAACTGTCGACTGGATGTAAAGGGCTCTTCAGTAACGCAACAGCGTCAACTTTGTTTTGAGGGTTTACCGGTATTTTGATTTGGATATATTAATGCAAGAACAATCATCGAATATAGAACAAGATTAGTAGCTTTTCGCGGGGTTGCTCCTCCGTCTGCACTCGACGTTCCAACAGCCGGCTTCAGCTTCATTAGAAAAAGGTAAGCTGAATGGGAACCTTGCAAGGTCGCATTAAATTATCTATCCCGCAATAATTATCAATATAATACGTTATACCACCTACCACTTATTCGCTGATATATGTTTTGCTATATAATCATGCTATGAGAGGTAAACCATGAAGTGAGACTCAGTCATGATGGTTCTAAGTCGTGTCAATATTTTGACTGTATCACTCCCTCCCCTATTCTGTTCTATGTAACTTCCCGTATATCTGCCTGATAGGACAGTTCCTCTTCTAAGATCCCAATAATCGCGAACAGTTAGAAATGATCAAAGTAACATCGGAAGAGCTGTGAACCAGACCCACCAGTTGTGATTTGTTCCTTCATCTTCCCAACTAAATAGATGAAATAAATTTAGTTAGAAATATCTACAAACATACCTATTAACCAACTTGAACGTGCATGTAAATAAAAGCACCTATGAATTTACGCGGTCTCTTCTGACGGGAGTATCAATCCTGTTCTAGTACCTGTGGGGGCAATTCAACCATCCGCGCAACTGGGCAGCTTTGGGTCAATGCATCTCTATGAGACTTCTTTATAATCTCTTCTTTCACTTTATGGAAGATGCCACAAGCAGGAAGTTTGCTTAATTTTCCACAAAACGGTGCGTGTTCGTATGTAGATTATAGCAACAACGGCAGGCGAGACGACGGCGGCGGACAAAACGAATGACTCACTCTGAGTGACCATCCAGATTGCCCTATGCGCTTCTTTAGAATATTGACTAGACCAACACAGATACGAACGAATCGATGGACCGACGGACAACACTGCCTTTAACAAAATTAACAAAAAAAATATAGGCTGCATTGAATTACGCAGCATAATCTTACATATTCGTCCGGTAGTATTCTCGCGTTTCAACAAGAGCTTCGTGGTCAGTGACGATGGTTCTATTTAGCATCTAAGCAAAAGCAGGAACAAACACAGTCTTTTGCCTGTATATTGAAGATTATCATCCACCCTGTATTTCTCCCGGGATAACATGGTACCAGTAACCAAAAATAGCTTCGTAACGTGCCCTTCTCTCGTTTCTTTGGGACGGCGTCAGATTTGACCGGAGATTAGGTAGCTCAACTTTCGTTCAAGTGAGGCCATGCATATATCTTTATGCACCTCGTAACTTGTAAACTAGACTGTTTATAGAAGTTTAGAATCAAAATACCGACACATTAGGTTCTCGACGTCAAGGCACAGAATACGCATATACGGGACCGAATAAGCACACAAAAGCAACTTACCCAATCATTTTTTTTTTCATTCGGTTCATGCATAGCGGAAAAAGGAGCTTTTCATAGAAACACGGAGTTTTCTATAGATATTTAATTCAGTGCAAACAGGAATGAAAATATTAGCCGTTTCGAAAACTGAAAAAAACTTACGACAATTAATGTAATGGAGATGATCTGCTGTAAAAATTGGCACAATCCTGAACACGAAATGTACTATCTATGAGAAGCTTTTGGCTCGATTTTCCAAAAAAAAAAAAAAAAAGATCATTATTAAAATGTTATCAATGAGCTTGAGCGTCTCTTCGACATAATGCAACAATGAAATTCAATGACCCGGAAACCTAAATACAGATCCGCAGATTGATGCATATTGATTTGCATATACTGAAAGTGAGCAGCTATGGAAACTCCGTTCGTGTAGACCTTGGGCGATCCGGCCGAATGTTTCGACAATTCTGAAATAGAATCTGTGGCTATACCTTGATATTTAGTTCATATAGGGTACTAAGTACGACAGTATACATTTCGGACATTTTGAAGTTTAAGGCCACACAGACGGCCATGATATTAGCACAAGTGTATATACGGTCAAATGAAGCGCGTTAATCTTGCGCTTCGAAATGTATTTCTTTACCGGGATAAGATTATGTGGTCACCATACATCTACACACTATAAACACAATGAGAATTAACAAAAGCTAACCGCTGAGCAGAGCTCCGAGTCTGGCTGGGTAGTGAAGCTTGCTCTTTAACCTCGTTAGCGTAACATAATGCTATGACGCTAGTAATTGAAGCAGTAGCGAAACAAAACAAGGTATACGTTAATTTTTCGCGCGTCCATATATAGTTATTTCGTAAGAACAGCCATCACGCAGCGCGCTAATCAGGGAGAAAAAAAAAAAACAGAATTTGTGCTTTTCTGTGAAGTTAGCTTATTTATCGTTTAGCACAGTGAACTTGACTAGCATATTTTAACGTAAAAAAAACTTATATAAACTAGCATCTGGAGAGATGTATCTGACGATACGCCGGAAAGCAAGATGGCTCATGGTGTCTGCTTTCGCAAGTAAGGCCATTTAAGGATGCTTTATCGAGTCCTACTGATCTCGGCTGTTGCTTACGGCACGCTGCATCGTATTTCGCGCAGATCTGAACGGCTTTTATTCCGCTTCGTAGCGGCTACGACACAGTTAATATGGGCTAGTTCATGTAATCAATGCAGACACCGCCGCAGTATTAAATAGCTAAAAGGGTTCCTTCGGGCCACGAAAAATCACCATCATTTAACAGTTTAGCCAGGCGAACGAAATACACACGATTAATCCGTTTAAGTTGGCGACGTAACTTCCGTGGATTTCTGTTAAGCAGCATAACGTCGCCATGATGCAGATCATTCGTCTGTACCATATCTGTTATATTAAAAATGAATGAAAGTACCTTTAATGAATTTTGCTACTTTAATGAATTTTACTACGGACAGTTCGGTAGGTCAGTCAGTTAGTTTTGTAAATTTTGGCTAAAATCCTGTAAAGTCGATAGCACGCCGTACAAGCTGAATGAAGTACTGATGCTGTTATGGCACCTTCTAAGGTGAAGTGGCCTCGCTATTTATCGATCGAAACATGCGAAGGAAAGCTGCTGAATCAATCAGGAGCTTTCTCTCTCTGTCGCGCTTTGTATTTATTGCTTGAACCGAAATACAGCACACGTGACATTTCGTCCTCTCGGAAGGGCAAAGAGCGTCCGCTTCGATTACGCTACTGTCAACGGGTTGGCAAACCAAAACGGGACTTAATGAAACCTTGGCAGAGTGGAAGAGGGCCGCCACCAAATCAAATGAAGACACGTCGTAACCGGTGAAATTTGAGGTAAAACAATAAAAAATGGTCAATTTGTCAGTTATCAGCACCATGAAGAGGAAGCTAACAACGATACACTCGTAGAAAAAAAAATTTGTTACCAACAATTTCCAGTTATTTGCTATCTTTAACGACAGCGATCGAAACGACGTTATACTGGTAACCGGTAACAATGATAATGCGCGTAAAGCATTGGAGTCAAGCAAGGGTTCATTATGCGAGTAACTGCCATGGCTCACTGCCCCACTACCGCCCCCTTGTCCGTTTGCCGCTCCTCTAGCTCTGCCCGACTCGTTTTGGCTGCAATCGCCTCCCATCTACACTCTCGTTCAACTTGTTAGTTCCACGGCCGCCGCTCTTCAGGGGAACCTAGCCATTGTTCTTGACGGGGTGCTCCTATTGCTGCTTTTAAACTAGCTGTTTCACCTAACACGCTACGAATGGCAATAATAACAACAGCAGCAGATCCAAACATTCGGCTAACGTAAAAATGCTGGTATGGAAAAATGACAAAAAGAAAGAAAAAAAAAAGAGAACATTATCGATTTGATTAAACAATAACGAGACAAAATCTGTAGCTGCTAGCGTCTGCCGTCGTTAAGTCGGAAGCGACTGCGCTGTCGTTATTGTCGCCAAACGGTTGTGGTGATGATTGTTAAATGGCGAGCATTTATCTTCGATGCAAAGCAGAAGAAGTAACAAGAAGACGCTGGAAGCAAAGCAGTTAGACTCAAAGTATACTTAGCTCTCGTTCTTTAAAGCTTTTGTTCATAGAACTAGCTTCCATATCGTGTCAAAGTTTAGTATATCATCTATGTCGGCATCGTTATTATTATTATTATGATTATTGTTGATGTTGTTGTGCTTGTTGCTAATTTGTTGTCGCTGATATGATTACTACTACTTTTTCATGCGTTCAAGAATTTGGATGTCGTTTGAAATTCCCGTTTATATCTCAGTTTCTCCCGTTGCCTTCTTGTCTGCTCACTACTCCGTTCTCTGTTGGCGCCTCTCGGTTACGGGTAATCCGTTAACATACTCACTTAAAAAAAAACCTGGCATAGCTATACGAAAGACAGACCCCCTGCTAACTGGGGACGGCACTCCAGCAAGGCGACGAATATCGTACGATCATCCAGTTGTTGCTTACTTGAACACTTAGCCGCTTACTCTTGTGAATTTTGGGCCGGCGATAGGAAGCACGTCCGTGACAAAAGACAGGCTTACTCAGGGGGCCAGTCATTAACGGAACAGGCGGACACAAGTTATTTTGGAGCAGAACTTAAGCCGACTTGTGCTTACGAAAAATTTTGAACTGTCCTGTTTGTAACGGAGGTCTCTTTAAGGCGAAATATCGTCGCAGGACGTTGATCGAGCTGCGGATAGCAGAGCTGATCGAATCGACATTATTAAGGATAACCGACGATGACGACTTGAATGAACAAATGATGTTCTGTTGTTATGGCATGTTCATTTAAGGGTCGACACATGTTGCCATGTGCTTGAAGCCGTCATCATCATTTCAATCCATCGGCGCAAAGATTTGGCATTGACCTGTAACAACGCCAGATGCTAACGACATAGCTTGTGGCGCTAGGCCTCTTCTGTCTTACTCAAGCTACCTCTTTCGTACTGCCCCTAACCTTCCTCATCTGCCACCAGATATAGCAGGAAGAGGTCATTCCTTGCTGCCTGACACGGTACATGTCGCGGTTACTAGTTAGTTCCGATTATCTACTTCTCTGTTTGCACTTGCAGAAACCAGTTTGTTGCTACAAAATTTTTACAGTGTTTTATGCAAGTTCAGATAAACGTAAGACGATCAAACGTAGCTTGGAGAATATTTCCGAACTGGGAGTTCCGAGCTAGAAAGTCGAACCAATCTAGTACCTACCTCGAGCTTTGTAAGTTGCTTGAACGATCGGCAACAATCATTTCAAAGGCGATTATTTTCCTTTTTGTACGTTTGTACATTCAAGTTTTTCGTCGGAACAAAAATCGCCTTCTTAACTTTTTGCTGAATTTCTGTATAGAGCATTATCAAGCTTATGCGTAAATTTGGCTTATGGACTCGCCGAGATAGAAGCCGCCATGATTCCTTTCATAGAAAAAGACAAAAAACGCGCGCAACTTCTCTGTCTTTGTTTGTCTGTGGGTGTGTATGTGTGCATCTCGCAACATTGTCTTGTCCCTGTTACGTTACACGATTCTCTGGTAAATCCACTCTCGCGCTTCTATTCAACACTGAAGTTAGCGGTCTCTGTTTTTGTCTCTGTTTTGATAACATGCCCTTCTACATGTTCCTCACGATATTTGCCAAAGGCGCACAAAAGCCGATAACAATGAGTGAGGTAGACGGCTGGGAGTTGTCAGTTTCTAGCCTGAAAGAAGCGACTAAATCTACGGTGAAAACTATGTCAATCCTGGACAGAACTGGAATGCCGTATCGTTACTATATTCTGTCGTTGTTATCGTGTTTGCTACTGTCGCTGCTAGTACTACCCACCATCGAAATCTCGGTCTGTTTTTTTATCGATTGAGACCCAGCAGCTGATTCAGATCGGTTGACTTTCTTCTGTCGCAAATCCTTTTGCACTGCCCTAGCGACCAAAAGCCGGTCGCTTTTGATAACCTACTAAATTCTAGGTCGCAACAATGAATTGATCTGTTGTACCTTATAAACGCTAAGAAATAACTATTTTACTCGTCCGAAATCAGGTGCATTTTATTTTGGTACCATGACATTATGATTCTGGCATTCGGTGAAAATCAATTGCGGCAGTACCTTGGCGTTGCACATATATAAGGGAATACTGCGTATGAGAAGGGTGCTATGGCGAATTGTTTTTGGCATAATCAAAAAGGCAACGCAATCGCTCGATTCCTATGTATTGAGCTAAATGCTTTATAGAATTTACCGACCCAATCATATAAATGCCCGCGAACAGATAGATGAACGAAGCTGAACAGCCAACGGGAAGGGAGGATACGAACAGAAGATGACTGCTAAAGATCAATATTTATAATTGTTTTTTGCCACTTTGCCGACAATGCTATGATTCGGCGATTAGCGTCGGGTGCCTGTTTCTACCGTATCGGAGTCGGTAACGTAGCTATTAGTTAAGTACTCCTGGGCGGGCTACCTTTTCACTAGGACACTTGATAATTTTGACTGTGTGTATAAATGTGGGTAAGCGTTTGTCAAGAAGTGCAAGCATTTAAAAAAGGTAATGACACTCGAAATAGAAGACAAAAAAGCCACATAACAAAGACGAAAGCCAAACGATGCGTCCTATGCAGAAAATAGACGGCGGCGACCAGTGCAACTGTTTTACTCGTATCGTCAGCGAACATCAGGGTACTCAACGCTTGCAGACGCCGGGCGATTGCGTAGTCTTCCAAAAATATGGATGTGTGCATGTACAGATGTGTACTATATGCATATGCGCTGAAAAATACCTATTGTGAGCGCTACATCGAAAATTTGCCAGGTGGTTTCTGTTCGTTTATGACCATCAGTTGTTCAGCCCGTGTCGCCGCTGTTTTTCGGCTCTTACGACGGCTGCCATTTTCGATGAAAGTAAGAGGAAAGAAATTTCCAGTTACTTCTGCATTTCCATGTCTATACCAGAGGCCCAGGACAGGGGAGAGGGCGAAAGAGAAAGGATTGAAAGGAAATTGAAGGAAGGCTGAAAGCAGATAGGACAATTGACAGTCGTTTAGCAATTACCGTATTGTTTGCCATCGCAGAGCCACTGGAATCATCCTAAAGAACAGTTCGATGTTCCTGCCTTCACTGTAATGTAATATAATGACTATAATAATGATTCTGTGAAGTTTTACCTTTGTGCATTTTGTGTTTTAGTTCGTGTGCCGGCTGTGTGTACGGATGCTGCAACAAAGGACCAAGGTTAACAGGCTAAAACCGTGTCCTTACTAACTGGGGGATTCTTTCTGATGTTATGTCGACCATGCAGACCTATACATACCTTAATTATAGGTACATGGAATAAGGTCTATGCATTTGTCACATTTCTAGATGATTACATCGTCGTGCAAAGTTATTCTTTAATCTGGTGGTTAATTTGCGTTGAGTAAGCAAAAACGAGAATGCAACTCAGCACCAGAATTAAATCTTTCTAAGTACGAACAACTCTTTCCTCGTTCATTGTGTGCGCACGCGTCTGCTGGATACGACCCGCGTCATAGATTTGTTTCAACCATACACCGCAGACGGGCAAAAAATCGAAACATAATGTTGTGTACTATGAAGTGCCCCTATTGTTGGCCCCATTTCAATTTCTCCTTGTGATTGTGCTCCCTAGCGAGTACTCTTTTCGCTGACGCAGGCCATCGGATGCACATGGGACAGTGCGACACCAGTGAACGAAGTTACGCGACAAGTCCATTGTGCCATGCGCTAGCAACCTGTCGTTTTCTTGCGAATAGATATACCCATAATCGCCGCAGACTCCTGCGCCTGCTGGACATTCCATGTCGTTGTTGCCCGCTCTTCTTTCTGTTTCGGAGTGGCGCCTTCTTAGCATCCTACCTATTATGTACATATGTTTTGCTAGCCAGTCTGTTCCTTCTTTGCTCCCTTCGAGTTATTCGGTCCGTTTCTTGAAAGGTATAGATAGACCCACATTCCTTTCAACGAATGCCCAAGCGCGTATAGATGACTGTAATGGGAGTAGTAAGTTTAGTCGCTATAGGTCAGTGCAGAAGAGGGGTTCAGTGACGCGTCGGATACTAATAACCTGAATTGCACAGAGACCCTCTCTCGTATCAAGAACATCTGCGTCAGGCATAGTAAGGTCGAGAAGCGTGCATAGTCAGGTTGTATTGCCTGTAGTGCTGCTGAGCATTTGCGGATGCTAACCAGATATCTTAGTATAAATAGTCCGAAGCTAACCTTGCCACACGTGCATCTTATTGATCTGCAGCACGTATGAATGAAGTGTAACATCGTCCTGTGCAGTGATGCGATCAGTTGTATTCTTTGTTGACCACAAGGACGCGATAAGTCTAACGATAGAGGTCCAGGCAGATTTTTTTGCAATTTTTCAGCACTGCTTACTGCGAGAGCAAGAGCCACATCCGCAACGGCCGACTCGACATGACGACGAGCTTCAGCTAACGGCATCATGATAGCATCTTGAGAAGTGCACCGCCGACCAACTGTAATCAAAAGGAATTGACTCTCTATAGCTGGCAGCAACTTTTTTCAACTGTAGTTTCTTCTTCGGCCCCCTCTAAACTGGGCACAGAAACTGGTCATGAAATTGATGTACCAGCTGTAACGATGCCAATTTAACTGCACACAATATTATAGAATATGCTGGACGCCTGTGAACAGAGCACAATTGGACCAGCAACCTTAGAGAGATACGGCAACTAAGTTTGTCAGCGTCCGTATGAATGAACTCTCGATGCACACCGCTACCGCTTCTTTGGACATTTTTGAACAAATATAATAAAAGCTATTGTGAATCTGATCAACATCTCATTGCCTGTAGTAGAAATAATAAGAAGCTATAGCTCTTGCACAGTTACCGTTGAGTATTCGATTGATACGAATTACCAACCGTAATTAAAAAAAAAAAATGACTATTAATATGAGAACGATGCTTTTCCTGGGAAATTTTCATACCGTAGTAGTAATAGCTACAATTGGTGATAGCCGTCTCCGCAATCGCACGATACATCCGAGCAAAAATTAGTTGAAATAACAGAAATAGCACATTGCGTACGATGATCATTGGTGCTGCTCGAAAAAGCTGCTCTAGCTTGAAGTCTTCGCTTGCTTTCATATAAAGTGTATATTTAGCAGTGATTTTTGATTGAGTTACCAGTTCCTTAGCATTAAAAACGGCTATCGCAGACGCTTGAATCGCTTTACCATTTAATATCAATCTGGTGGTGTTTTTTCTAGCAATTATAGGTAAAAGCCACTTTTCTTTTCCAATACGAATATTTTGATTGTGAAAAATTAATTACTTTTCTACTAGGCAACAAGAGGAATGCCGGTCTAACTGAATGGATGACACATTTGATTCTATAGTATATGTATGACTGGCTCCCCCGTAAAGCAGCAATAGCCCTGTTCCGAGTGGTCAATCACTTGCCCTCGTGGGCCCTTACTATCGTCGTTGTTATTGTCCACCAGCTCATTCTTACACGAAATCCATTCTATGTGTTTTGCTACCAGTTACCGCGCAGCTTCAGCCCCAAAAGCTGCGTTCGTCTTGCGTATTAATCAGTATTTATCTATAAATTTGCAGGAATCTTAAATTTGATGAAATGATAGTAGCAGTGACGTATTACTGGTTTTCCGGAGGCGCTGCTGTAGTTTTTATTGGCGGCGCTACGAGCGGAAGTAACTTTAAATCTAGCGCCGGGATGCCCTTGCATACTTAGACTGCCTTTGATGGGAAAAGATATCATCGTCGTCAGTCGTTGCAATGGTACTAATTGGCCTCGGCTGATTTAACTATGTTCAGTGATTTGCGGGGTGAACAAAAACGACCCCTGAACTGCTTGACTACATCAGGAACCTATTATACGTCAGTTTCGAATCGAAGAAAGCTTTTAAGCTCTACAGGTTTCCCTTGTTCCCGCTTGATACTGATAAAACTTGCAGTTTTGTCAGTACTGCTCGTTCCATTATTGCTGTAAGTAATTAATAGGTCACCTTTACACCTGCTGCTATTAAAACTTAATAATCGTAATAACCGATAACGTCTGGTGAACGAAAAATATAAAATGCGTAATGTCAACAAATAACAATGAAAACTCATAACAACATGATAATAGTAGTGCTGAGGAAAAGTTAAAGGAAAAACAAGCACATTTGTGCTTTTACTACGACAAATAGAAATCTTTAAAGGAGCTATTAGCGAGCTGTCGACTTCGGGGGTAAGCCGCTGACAGCTACACGCGTGGACCTGAGTAAATACCCCCTAAGTACTTTTAACGGCTGAGCCGATTGCACCGTGCAAATTTTGGGGGCAATATTTACAGATTTTTTTCTTGTCGCATCTTACCTCTCGCTTGATCGAAAGAGGCCGCCGTATAGAAATGATGGTCATTGCCTTTTCGCTGCCACCAAGCTCCCGGTGGCAGCGTGAGTGTCACGCCGACGCGTGCAACAGCCGTGCAGCCTCGCCATTATCTGTCATAGCTGTACGAGAAGCAGTAACTTTTCGTTTGCAGGAAAACCGAACACGATCACCCTCTCTTTATGGGCGGCGTTCTTCATTTATTGGGTCGAAAATGTATCATTTTGTCTTCAGCCGTTTGGCGCTATCGACAGGGGTGAATGATGAGTGGCCTTATGTGTACACTCGCAAATGCTGCCCGATGCCCGGTTAGACAAGATACTGCTAGGAGGAGAGACAACTTTCAGAAACCCGACTGCTATTCAGCCCTAAGGATGTTGCAACACCAGCGGTTGGCATCATTTTCGTCATCATAGTCACCATTTGCTTACTTTGTTACTTAGCCTGACTTACTTTGTTACTTAGCCTGATTCCACACGTCCCATCATCTTTCCTTCTCCTCAGTAGCTCTTTATGCTGAAGAGGACGGCAAATCGGCAGCAGCAAAAATTTAGAGTAGTCAAAGATATATAGCAGCACCAAGACCAGCTGCAGGAGCACGTAGCAACAGGCAGTTCTAATATATGGTAACAAATAACAGCCGGATAGGTCGTTCAGTTGATCGCCAGTGTCGGGAACGGATGTGACACTGATGCCGGACCATAGACAAGACGACCGTAGCACACACAAACGAGCTCGACTCACACCGTGTCTCGCGACGGCGCACAACAGAATAACAGATTCAAACGTAGATTTCAATATTCAAGACAGCAGCTGGAATTGTCTTCAATTAGAAACATCTTATTTGTGTATGTGTGCGGTGGTACAGCGTCTCGTTTGTTACCAATCTAACACTGTATTCGCAGCCACTGTAGCTGAGGCGGCAGTAAACCCACAGCTATGGGTTGAAAAAGGTAGCTAAGCCCTCAATGGAAAAACGGTGCAGGTAAAATGAAGATAAGTGGATGCGGCCAAAGGCTGATGGCAAGAGGCGCTTAAGCGGGCTGGCTCGCTGTCGACTTACCACTATTGGTACGTAACACAGGCCCTAACCAGATGGCACCAGTAATGCAGCACTTGCGTATCGTTTGTTTTGGCCACAATCGATGTACTCGAACAGCGAGCGTGCCGAAGCTGTTGCGGAGGCGGAAAGGCGCGAGCAAAGGGAATTTTTCGATGAGTCATTTTGCGCATACAAATGAAGTCGTATTAGAGTGGCCATACCGCGAATAGAGCGTGGATGTAAGGCATTGAAAAGAAATCGCTGCTTTCGCACATAATCGGTTTTTTCGATGGTGCGAAGTCGGTGCAGAGAACTTGTCCAGATATTTTTGTTTTAAATCATCGTATTCGACGCAAGACTCTGAAATGGTACAGTGTCTAACCGTGAGTAAGTTTAACCTGTTGTGCTGACGGAGATCGTCGATGAAGACACGTATGTTATCGACAATTTCGAAAAAAACAAGCTGCTGCTAAAAGTGAGCACACATCTTCAGTTTTTATTCAGTACAGACAAATAATTGTTATCGAGTGAAATTACTTCTTCATTAACGCAAAGTATTAGACATTGGATTTCAGCAACTTGAAATCATTGTTGAAGGCCGTTAAGCCCAGACGTCCTACATAGATAACTAACGTAAATTTGTAATTTGCATTTTGTAGTTTGATCATATTCTATGTTATTTCACGTGTCGTGATTTTTAAAACGCGAGTGGTCTTTTTGTCTACGGCTGATCGCCTGATCAGTTTTCAGCGTGTCTGATCTTTGGCTACTACGAATCTACTCAATCATACTATAGCAAAGCCGCTGACAACCTTCTGCCTAACTAGCGCACTGTTTGCAATACGTAGTTACTCCAATCGATAAGACTTTAACTGACGCTATGTAAATTGCCTTCATCCGATCCCGTGGGCATGCGCATTCTTGTAGGAACGTGTGTGTTATGTGAACATCTTCATAAAACGCTTTACAAAAAAGCCTTTGCTTCGTTTTTTCTTTCAAAGCCATTGTCGACAGATTTGATCAGTGCATCGCAGTTACAGGTACATGCTAGCAGAGGCCATGTAGGACAACGTCTTCGTTGAACCTCTTCTTCGTGTCAGAATAAAATAGCGTACGTGTTCAGGATTCAACACCGATTTGAAAAATAACAAAGCTGCGATGAAAAGTGCGTTATCTACTGTCAACACACGTTACTCATTGAATCTGCATTTTCTCATCGTTCTGAGTCGTACATTAGCTGCAAGCTTTCGTCACACCCGTCCATAAAATGTCCTAGCCCAAAATTTAACTAGAATTAATACACAAGCTGGGCCGGTAACTCTGCATTGAAGCGTTTGATATTGGCGATGCCCTAGGAGTCTATTGTTCGCTGTCATCTGCAAAACAAAATAAACAATCTTTTGGTAAACGAACTCCGGTATACTTCACTCAGTATACTTCTTGCGCCGAGTTCATATGGTAGCGGCTGTAGTATGTGAAGTAGCTCATGATGATCTTGTACCATTATTATTACTTATTCGGTCGTCTGCCATTTGAAATTCTTGTAAATCGTCATAATACCTTCCAAATGCTAGAGTTCCCTGTACGCCGTCCTGGCCGGCCAAGGTTCCCATCGCTAGTGAGACGCCAGCTGTACTCGTTGTCGCCGGCCACCACCTGGCGCACTCTTTTACTGATGCCACTCTGTCCACGGTTCCGCATACCAATCCATACAAAAAGCTCCAGCCGACGAGCAACTACCCTCTGTTCTCCTTCCTCCAGGCGTCGCGCCAGCTACGACTCACGGCTGTCGCATGTGCACATTTTGCACTTGTTACTGCCTCTAGCGTCTACCAGAGTCGTGCTTCTGGTCTCTATCAGCATGCCAGACGACCGAGATCGCACATGCGCATGCAAAGCTGCATGCCATCGGTCAGCCTTTGTAGCGCTAGCATCCTCATGGGGCGCGAAAATATGCAGGAGCGCGGACCAGCTATCATATGCGAAGGATAAGGAGGACAGGGTCGATCGATGGTAGACAGAGTGACTCGAGGCTACTGCTACTTCCACTACTGTGGAGCACTATGTGTAGTGGAATACCTAGCTGATATTTGACTAGTAGCGGTGTCATACTGTCGTCTCGTTTCTGCCAGCGGACACAACCATCTGTCGAGGGCAGTTACATCGGTCAATGGTTCGTGATCTGCATATGCATATCCTAAAAAACCAGGTAGAAGCAGACTGTACATTGACAAACAATGGCCCCGGGTTTAAAACAGTCGGCAGCGTTTTTACCTGATCCGCAAGAAGCACCGATGCGCGATTATTGTTATTATTATTACTGGCCTATAATAATTGAAAATTGCGATAGCTGTTTCAGGAGGAGACGATTTGGCTGCCAGAAAAGACGTGTCCATTACTGAAGTGTATAGGAGTTACATTTGCAAGATAGCCCTTCTGAGCTTATCAATAATCTGCAAGACATTGACGTTCTACTATATCTGTACCTTTATATCATATACAAAACAATATGTCCTCAATTGAAAGATTTCTACTATTTTCCAGCAGCTGTTATAATTAGAAAAACGAACGTCCGAAGCATCTACAATACGTAATGTTTTAGGAGACCGATAAACGCATTTCACATGTGCAACTATTACACCCATTCCGCTTAGTTTTTACGCCAATAACAAAGGTAGCCATAAGTGACGTACAGTTTACTAATAACACGTTTACCTGCCGGAGGTGATCGCGTTAAGTACGTATTGCGCCATTAACCCTATACATCATGCTTACTTCGAAACTGTGTTAGTTCTACGGTTTTAATGAAGTTCTTATAAGTCCATATGCGGACATCACTGCTATTAGCATCAGCCTCAGGACGAATTGGAGAAGACTCATCAATAATAAACATGTCAATAGTGACGTCAGGGTTGCTTTAATTTTTTCCTCGTCACCTATATATAGGTACGGTTCAAATTGTCGGATTTGCATGCGTTTTTTTTTCTTTCTTTAGATGATATCAGGCGTAAGTTATTAGTTTAATCGGCTGTTTGATAAGCTACATGCACCACCATCTAATCAGGCCTAACGATCAATAAAGCAGCTTTTGTTCTTCACAAGCCCAGAAAACAAGTGGCAAAACATGGCGAACGAGTGATTTCTCAACGGAACTTTTGCGGCAAAATGAGTGCTAAACATTGAACAAATACCAAAATGTATTTTGGAACCGAGCATTTCGAAGTATCTCTTCTCCGCAAGAGTTGACCAACGATTCCGGTTTCGAGAGCGATCTTCCGTCGCCGCCAATGCGCGCTGTTGTTGTTGCAGTTCGATGTTCCATAAGCCGAACCGATTATATTCAATGGAGCTGAATGGCTTCAGTCGCCAGATGCTCATTAAATCTATGTAGTAATAATAATGCTCAGACGCCCACGTGGAGTGCACAAAACGCTGCTGCGTAACCAGAGTAAGTTACTACGCTACAATCGTACATTGCTATGCTACAGTTCCTAGTACTGCTGTCGCAAGAACTCTTCGCGATTTTTGCTTTGGGGCAAACAGGGGAGGGCTGCCCAGCCCGGAGATACTGCAGCAAGTAGTTTTACTGAAGCCTGTTACTCTACTCTTATGATTAAGAATCATTAAGACAGACGACTGGCAGCTGTGAGTTTCCGATCTGTCGATTGTGCGGAATCCAGCCCTGCCGATGTAGAGCTATGTAATGGTAGTGGGCATATGTATGCGAGGACTAGTTGCCTTAGTTAACCTTGGTTGGAACTGGGACACATAATTCTTGAAATCTTGAAGCTGAATATAAGCGTATCTATGTATATCTCCGACTTCTATAGAAACTTATCGTTATCGTTTTGTAAAAAGCTTTAAAACACTTTTCCGTTACGGAAGTTAGGTAACTGTGTATCTACCGTATGTGAATCTCTCACTTTGTACTTTACGAAGCTACCATAGCTACGTGAAGTAACGAAGCGTCACCAAATGAAGCAGTCACACTGGAGGTTTCTATTCTAGATGCATCAACTAAGTCAAGAAGTAAAAAACACTGTATTACGCTCAGATTTTTCACACACTACTGATAATTATTGTTTAACATTGTCATATATATATAAGACGACGTGTCTAAATTGAGAACTTTTCTTATATTGTAGAAACAGGTTAACAAATATGCTAGAAGTTCCATTCTTAACGGTCACATGTATTCAATATAGGCAACATCCAGCGCTATTGCAACTTCAATCGGGGATCTAAACCGTTTACGATGTGATTTTAAAAGTGTTTCTCCTCTAATCCATCAATAGTTTCCTAATACGGACCGTACGTCAAGAGATCTTGATCGGGATAGGCCTGTTAAAATGTCGTACAATTATGCTGTGTACGAACAGGTTCACCCGGAATCAAGTTTCGAACCTGATACCATACCAAAATCCAAGGGCTCAAAACGGCCAAGAACTTTAAAAAGTGCAAAAAGGCGAAAAAAGTCTGTGGATACTTAAGAAAAAAACGACAAGTATAGAAAAAGGCAGGCCCTTTAGGACTTAAGAAAAGAACGAAGTTCTGGAGCTCTCTCATAATAGCAATTCTCAAATCTTTTAAAATGTACATGAAAACTGCCGCGAAAAGATTCCAACAACAACGACGCATTGCCGCTCCCCATGATCACTATATTGTTTTATTTTCTCTATTGTTTTGTCCTAATAACAACCGACGGCGCCGAGAATAGCGGATGAACGCATGCCTGTAACGGTTCTGCGATGTTTTTTTCCCAACGTACCACCTTATATATACATGTATATTTGAAAATGTAGATTTGTAAATCTTTTTCCAAAAGCCCAACAGTTTGAAATAGCCACTATGCAGAGGTCATTGTCTGTATTTCTGGGCTTGACTGCCGATGTTCTAGTCAACGGAATCATGTATCTCTATAGTACAGCTTGCGGGAAATATTTAAGCCAATGTGAATCACGGCAATGATTGTTTATAATTTTAGCATTTGGATAGGGAAGTCAGATGATTGTGGCGATTTCAGTTGTGTATACCTTCAGATAAGTGGCAGCATGATCAAGTTCGGGACCGAAAGATCTCAAAATTACGTAGCAAAAAACTCAATTGCAATAACTTAATGATAAGAACTTGTTTAGTAAACGATAACCTGTAGACAAGCTAACATTTGTTGTTGCGCATAATAATTTATTGCGTATAACACATTTATACTTATGTGCATATAAAATCAATTCTTAACAATCGTCAATGGCACAGTTATACAAGTCCGTGCTTTAACACAATAGACAACGATAACAGCTAATCTAAACGAAAGCGGCAGCGGGAGATCGACCCATAGACTCTTTTGATGTAACGACACTTTCTACACGTTTTTTCGTCAAATGGCAAGACATTTTTTCCCCCCTATACACAGGTCTATCAGGCGCCTTTCACGCTGTCCTATTACAGCGAACATTGTCATTAAGTAAACACTGACAATAATGCTTGTGACGTGACACGATGCCCGGCTAGTCGAAGTGCAAAAAGGGCACATTGTCCTGTAAACGACACACGACGTCAACAGGACCAGCAACACGAAGATTCTATAGCAGGTCTATTCAAAAAAAGAAATAAGGAATCCAGATAGTAGATCTATATAATTTGGCTTCGCTATCAAGTCCACCTTCAGAGTACTGCCCTTACTAGTCCCACCAAAAGCGGCATTGGCTTTTGAGCACCTAACAATTTTTTCCCGACTAGGTCTCATCGCGTCCGGCATCTGTCAGCAGTTACTCTCGGCACATTCCGCGCAGTTCACTATGAGCGTGTCCTATACGAACGCTGCCCTAGGCTAGTGAGCATTTACTCGAACGCCATCACTGAGCATGCTGCTCCTTTTGTCCTACAATCTGTTGCTGTGGCTATTAGGGCGCTGTTAAAGGTCTCTGTCTAGTTCAACGAGTGTTTACCCTGCTTCTACAGTTGCTGAGGGCTCTTTATATCAACAAATGCTCGTTTTCATTCAGCGTAAAACGTATCAGATCTATCCTATCAGCAGGAATGACGGTAATGAGAATGGCGCTACGGAGTGCCGGCTTCGTTTCATAAGGGAACGGGGGCGTTACATTCAGTGCTACTCCGCAACAACAGTAGCAATATAACAAGCAACTATTTCATTTGGTAGCGCGCGAAATGAATAAATCGCCGGTACCTGTCTGGCTGGTTGGCCAGCCGCCCTGCACTTACTGTTGGGTGACAATGTGCGCGAATGTCTCCGCGATGAGAAGATACGGAAACGGCATTGGACGACGCATTCGTGACGCTGGTTGTCTGACTTTCTTCAGATCACAACAATGTCGTAGATGAATAGAATCTGGTGAATCCATGAATGAAAATAGTAGGGCTGCGTTAGAGAGGGCAGTGCCGCCAGGCCCTGAGCCATCATACCGGTGAGCATGACGGAAGGGCGATATCGAATTGTCCCTCCATCGAGCTTTATAGACCTTTGGATACGTTACGAGAAATGTTCAACAAAACATAGCAACAGCTTAGACTAAGCAAATAAAGAATGAGGCAAGAAAAAGAAGTGGCCAAGAATAATTAACAATAAATGATCCAAACAGATTGATTCAATAAAGAAAAAAAGTGCAATATGACCATTGAATTATGATCATCAATCCTGCAAGTTGAAATAACCCCTCGTCATGTCTTTCTTTCTCCTAACCAGTCATCAGTAAATCACTATAGAATTTAGAGCGTCAGAGAATTTCTCGTCATTCATCATACGTATGATGGATTAACAAGATGATTGACTGAAACAATTTGATAGCAATATTGGTTCAAATGGTAACTATTCTGCTGGTGATCATGCAAAGCTAATCAGTCAACTTCGAACAGAAAGTTAACTCGCGTCGCTGTTTAACTTGCAACTTTGCCAATATACAAATGTCGGGCAAATCTAATCACTATATATATATAGACTTTAATCTTGTGGCCATCTTTAATGTAACAGTAGGACTCCAAAAACCCGCTTAATTGCGTAATCACAGTTATACAAACAGAGATCGATATAACACTACAGACTGAATACGACAAAGTTCGTCGATGTTAGCTAACTTCTACAAGTTGTTCAGCCACCATGAGTTCGATAAAACTTCCCTAAGAAATCTAGATGTGAACACGCTTTGTAGTGTGCTTAATTAGGACGGCGCGCATAAAATGTATTTATAATAACACAAAGGACTGTTTTATGGCTGAAGTTACCTGTATACTTTTAGCATATATATATTAAGTGAGTTTCGTTTTCGATTGTACCTTGTCTGTGATCGGTGAAAAATTGAATCGTTCGATATTGGTCTATTTGATATCGGCCGATGGCCGACTTATTCGTAAGGCCACCTTTAACTAGCTGACCGAAATCTCCTCGATCTGTTTTTTGGATCGAATCAGCTATGAACGTACGTTTGGCGGGCTCGGTCTACGCAGGTCTCAGAAACGGAGTCAGTCCATTGTTTAAGGCTTAGTCGAATCCGACTTGAAAAGGACAAATATAGCCCTGTGAAAGCATTCTCGGTTCTGAGAAAATATTTTTCAATTGCTTCTCGGTTTATGCAGGCAACTATTAACGCATTATAAACGAAGCTATAAAAATGCTAAATTATTATTAAGAAAAAATTATAGAAAAAGCTAAAAAAAAAAAAAAACCAACACAATAAACGCCACTGACGTCTGCTTATTTATCAGACATCAATATTTAGTGCAGGCGTCAAAGAGCTAACCGGTATAGCTAACTCGCATACTAATTAAGTGTTAAGGCAAACATTTTTGCCAAACGCACACAACTTCGATAGATATTTTTGGTAAAGTAAGAACTCGTTTGTGTATTCATAGTTTTCTGTGCATGATCCACTAAATCTATTTTTTATGACCGTACCAATATGTTTATGGATACATACATTGTTACCTGCGTTTAATGCCGAATTGCCGCTTGTTTCTGTTTTCGTCTCTCTCAATGTCACTCGTCAATACATCATTGGTCACCCTTTATTTAGCAGGTAACCACTAGGCTAATTTCTTGTCGAAAGCCAGCCGTCTAATACAATGCCGAACGGCGGTACCGAACGTAAAACTCGAAACATTTAGTTGTAGGCATTTTTAATTCATGCAGAAAATTCTATACTTTGTCGCAAACTGGCAAGGGTTCGCCATATGCATTTTCCTATTAGTGCGGCATCCTTCAACCATTAACAATTGCAACAAATTGACAGGCCTGACACGCTGGCAAAATGTACGTTTGAGCACCGATTACGATGGAACTCGACTAACTCATGATTCTTATTAATTACTACGACTATAGAAACGGTTGTT
The DNA here is from genome assembly GCF_002532875.2 of Varroa jacobsoni. Classification (NCBI taxonomy): domain Eukaryota; kingdom Metazoa; phylum Arthropoda; class Arachnida; order Mesostigmata; family Varroidae; genus Varroa; species Varroa jacobsoni. Next base: position 105,302 of record NW_019213777.1, read on the forward strand.
TTTGCATTGAAACATTATTTTCCCTAACAATTTTCTGTTACCGCTAATTCACGTTTGCATATGTTGTGTTTATTCCAGTTGCATCTTTGGTAGGGCTGTTTCTCGGGGCATTTTGAGCTGGACGAATGTCTTTCATGCATACGGTACCAATCGAACAACTTTTCTTTTTACATACCTTGTTTTCTATGCACCGTCATTGTCGCCAGCAGAAACAACCACCGTCCGTCATCAATAATAGCCTTTGTTACTGATTGTTTATAACCGTCGTATCGTCGCGTAATATCAGTTCCTACAAATCAACAGTAATAATGGGACGAGCGCAGGTCTAACGTCCATATTGCTAGCAATGATTGCCAGCGCTGATCTTGACGATGCTGTCACCGTTGCCTTTGGCAGTTTCGGTCGTCATCTACGGCAGGGGTTTGTAGGGCAGAGACTTCAGTGAATCGAAGAAAGCAGCCCAGGTGGCTACCATCTGTGGAGTTGTTTGTGTGTAGCTATTTTCGCTGCTACAGTTGCTGGGATTGAAGAATAAGCCGGACGAACGGAGTTTGCCGCTGTCGACGCGGTCAGCAAGCTGAACAGGCGTTCAGCTTCATCCGGCTGAAAAAAGCGTCAGATGAATATAGCACGTTTTCCATATGACCAGTATACGTATATAGAGCTACTGTATGTATGAAGACTTGAAAGGGGTCGAACGATTGTTTGAATAGATCGATTTTCGCATTCAAGCGATTCGTAGATAATACTGATTGTAGTTGTCCTGGTGATATGAGATTTTTCCTATTTTGCATCATATTGGCTAAATATGACTACGGTGCTGTAGATAACTACATCAGAACAACGTCTGTACGTATGCGTGCCAATGATTTATCGCATTCTCTATCTTTCATGAATAAAGCAAACGCGCTTTTTTTTTGTCAGCAATTGTGTCTGAGATGTGTACGGTGAAGGTGAACTCATTTACACCTTCACGTATTTAGGTGCGCCCCAAAGTGCCTCCAATACACCCTTCAAAGGCCCGATACGTTAGGAATAACGTAAAATACATTTCAAATGAAAATGACAGGCTTATTATCATCTTTGTAATCTATGATCTACGTACATAAAGAATCAATTGTTAGCGCGGCTATATCGTAGAATATAGAATATTGCAACTATAATTCAGGGTTATTTTTGTGTTGTCGAAGTGACCTGGCCGCAAAAACAGGTTCCTCTGGAGGCTACCGCTGTCGCTTTATTCGTTTTTTCGGGTAACGGCTTGTTCTACTTGGCGTTCGGCAGATGCAAACGTAAACAACTTCAAGCCCGATAGCAACATCTACTTCCAATGCAGTAATAGATCTCACCATGTGTTATTTAGCCTCATAGTGCCAAAAGTAGTTGTCATTATGGCGTTTATAGCTGGGATTCGGTGCTACGATTTGGTACAGGAAAATCGGCTCGACGTTTGCCAACCTTAAGGTGAAAATCACATCGATGTAGGTTCCATGATTGTCCTTTACTCCCCTCTTGAACGTCCATTATGCTATAATATTGTGTTAACGATCAGTTTTTGATCACTAAAGTAAATAGCTACCCACCTTGTCTAGATGATGTTTTGTATGTTACCCTTAGTTCACAATTTCCATACAGAACTATATTTCAGATACGCGTGTGACTTGTCTAAATGCGCTGCCCCATTATTAAATATGAAATGCGGAAAAAAATGCATCAGCCTTTACATAATAGCGTTATTCTTCGCCAGCTGAACTTTTCAGTCAGGAAAAGCAAACGTCGCTCATAGCGCACGTTATCCGTCTCGTTTTACGTTCTCGTCGTTTTAATGGAACTGCCTAACTCTCGTTTTTCTTAGGGAACACCATAATTATAGCGGTTACATAAATGGGTGTGCTTCTGTGGCGGAGTGGTGTCTGTTAGTACGTCTGCAACGCCGTGGCGTACACCTCTGTAGGAATGTAAATTAAGCTATTATATATACAGACGGTCCCAGCAGCAGAATGACGGAAGATATACAATGAAACAAAGGTAGAGTTCTTTCGTTTGAATTTGTAAATTCTTCCGTGTTTCTAGTTCTTCGTTGGCGTTCCGTTCACGCTCGAACGAGGAACAATGCCAAAACTTGGCCACGGACATGACTCTATGAAAACACCATTGTAAAGCCTGTGAGGTGCACAGCTTCGAGAGGGAGACGCTGATAAGCTTGGAAGAACGCAATTCACTGGGCACCGCCATTTATTAAGCACCGGTTGGCGCACAAAAGGATCCAGCGGCTGGTTATGACCGACGCCTACCGGATACAGCAGAGTCACAGTAAGTTGCTACTGCCGCTACTCATGAACCACAACGTTAACAAATTACCTGTCGTGTCGTCTGCAGGTAGGCGAAAAATTAATGAACAACGTGCGTAGTCGTAAGTCGCAAAAGAGCGGTTCACTTTTAGCAGACCCAAACGATAATGTTAGCTAACATGGCTACTAATATCAGAGTCAACGGTTATGCTATAAACCCAAGTTAGACCAAGCTCTATGTGAATCTAAAGGTCTTTTTCCTTCAATAGAACTGTTTTTGTAGCCATACACATGCAAGGCTGCTTAACAAAGAGGGAATCAACCCAAACAAAAAAAAACCGCAAGTAGTACAGAATAGGGAAGTATTCAGGTGTAATAATTAAAGCACAAACAAAAAATCCCAAGATTTATTACCCATGCTGCGGCGACTACTAGCATTAATTTGGTGCCGTGCTAAATGCTGTGACAGTTCCTTGGCTTTGTCTGAGAACATCAAGTTTTCTTTCTAACTATTTCACCCCCCTGCTGTGACGACACTAGTCGTCCTTTGAGGTCGCTTGTTGGGCGTTAATCTCCCCACCTAAAAGTACATGGATTCGCGGCTCAGGTTATACTACGTATTACCTGTCACGATCAAATAAGACGATCGTGTCGTTTCTCGCGATTCAGAGAGGCCCATCGGACGCGAGCCCCAATGCAATGTCGACGAGGTCAAAACGGAACTGAAAGCAGATGTAATGGAACATGAAAGCGAGCGAACGATATTTGTATAAACATAGAAGATTACCGCAAAGAGAGAGTCAACCAGCCAGCGTACTCTTGCACTGTGCAAAATTACATGAGCCACGAGTCTAATCCAATATCTGCTGCGTCACCATCGTGTCACACTTCCATCCTGGTACGCTTGTGGCGACTACGTTTTTTTTTTTGTTGTTGATAACGAACAACTCCCGGTATGTTTTCCTTCCATTTAAATATTTTTGCGGCTAAAAGAAATTTTTGGTAACCTGCTGATGTCATTGTCATTACAAACCACAGCATTAGTCCAAACGATCCCACATCCGATTATATGGAGACTGCCAGAACACCGTCAGATAGCGCTCAGATGTATTTCTGAATTTCGTTTTTAGTACAAGTAGCAAAAATCAATAGGCAGCTGAAGTGACATATTTTTCAGCAGCTGGTGATACTGTTCGAAAAACAAAGTATAATTTCAACTGTAAATTGTTTTAACAATTGAACTAAATATACTTCTACACAATGCTTCTAGGTTTGACGCTTCTTATAGTTATTCTCCAAGCCAATAGTTAGCTTCAGTAATCATAACTAATGCGTAGCGTGCAGTAAGAAGATTACTTAGCGCGTAGATTTTCGAGCGAAGTATGCTATACTTATGTAAAGATGGCCCGGAGGCAAAACCTGAGAAAAACAGCCACTTATAGCTTGTGATAAGCCTTTTTTCAAGTGGAAACGACCCAGTCTGGCCTTCTTGTCGATTGCGTCACATCAACTACAAGTTACTTAGCCTGTTGATTCGGTGTTTGTTCGACTACGTTTTTTAAGTTAACAAACAATTTGGCTGTCAAGAGCGTGCAATGTTTCACGCTGTCCAGCTGAGCTCGCCCTTCAGTAGGAAGCGGCAGTACGTTGACGAAGCAGCTCCTTCTATCCAGCATTGGCCATTAATAAGCTACCGCTTGTGACAATGGCCGCCATTTGTTTGTCGCTGAGCTTATCTCCACGTGCCATACGTTTTCCATGCAAGCCATGGCGTGACAGCGCGGAGGAGCGGATTTCACTGATGACACATAGTTATAGAGGTGGGGCCAATCAAACAGGAAACTGAAAGGATTACGGCCAAGCTAAACAGTTACGATAATGAAACAGTTTACGCTATGGCCCTGTAGCCTATCGTAGTCGGTGGCGGAGTGGTCGTTATCGTTGTATAACGATAGACGTATCCCCTTTTGTTGTTCATCTGAAGTTCACCTAGCTCAGAGAAGGATGCTAGGGACGAAGCTAGGGGCCAGCATTAGCTAACTCTGAGGCGACTGTCACTAATCGATAAAGCCATAGTGGTGGTGGCGGCGGCGATGGTAGCACTCAGCAGGAGGTTAATGACAGCAAAAAAGCATTCGGTGGTCATGAAAAGTTTATTCCTTCCTCTTCTATTTAACCACGATCACACAAAAAAGCACTTCGTCGGGCGAACACTAGTGGCGACTCTATGGAAGCATCAGCCATTAATTGCCTGTAATTGGTGGCAATGAAGTCCTATCAACGTTGTTGCTTACCAACATTATTGCTGCTATAGAGGTGTCTCCTGAGGTAAACCTGGCAATCAACTTGTGGTTGAAGTGTTTTCGCCTAACGCTAACAGCCACGTCCCGAAGCTCTCTGTGACGGGTTTCTTTAATGTAAAGTTTACAACCGCCAAAATTGTGTATTGTATATATACAAAAAGAGACACATTTTTGTTTGATTTTTACATGTGGACAATATATTCACCGAAACGATTCCGTTCTACAGCGTCTATGTCTATCTATATTTACTTGCGACTGCTGTCTATAGGCTTCGGCCTGGCCGCTGAAGCCAGTTATAACCGTGGAAGGTGTCGATCAGGTGTGATAGACATGGAGAACAGCTGGACTAAAGCCGGTTGGATTAAAATAGAGGAAATCGAACGCATAAGTCAGTGATGGTTGGCCTTCGCTAGCTTTTAAAGGAACCTCCGCATCATAGTACCGCCGACCCGATCAAGTACGATACGCTTCATTGCAGCTGGTACTGGGCGTATGCGACACCATCCGTCGCTGTTCTGTCTATCGACACAAAGAAGACCGATAATAATAAGCTAAGCGATGATTTTCGTTAGTGAACGTAGACGATAGTCAGCCACGGCAAAAATGTAAACCCGCTGTAACCATCCTGGCAGGAGTGATACAGGAGTGCTACTCCAGTCAGAAGGCGACAAAGATTGCCTTGGGCACTAGTCACAACGGATGCGCTTACCCAACTAACGTGCCCATCCTATGTATAGTAGTAGTGCCCTGAGCTGGCCATTTTTACCCGACAATGGTGAATACGATGTTAGATTATTCGAGTAGGATATCCCGTTTTCATTGTCTTTTTGATGACTGATGCTACTTTTGGGCAAATTTCTATGTCTGTGAAGAAGAAAAAATAGTCTTCAGAGCGATAAGCGTAAAAAGGTGATTCTGATGGAATGGCAGGCGACAATAGACGACAGATAATATTACGATCCAAGACAGAGTTGTAGAAAAAAATGTGAAGGAAATCTTTAATTGTTGAGCTTCTGCAAGGATCTTCGCATAGTACAGCAGCTCGTTTGTGGTCATCACGTATCACAGCGACGGCGCCTCCGTTGGTAGGATTAAATGGTCGGTATGCGTCGCCGAAACACTTCCAGAAAACGGAGCTATGATCGTGTAGACTGGCAGTTGGCTTGTGCAGTAAGTAGTGTGATTCCAAATCAGACTTGTCTAGCGCCTTCTTCTGGAGTCGTTCCAATTAAGCAGCAGTCAAACACCAGTCGCCTCTTCCTCTTTTGCCAAAGGTTCTTCTAGGTATTACCAGCGACTATCCTGATAACAGTAATAATACATGTCCAAGTCAAAGCGACCTCTCCTATGTATAGTTTGCGGTCGCGACTGTTAACACCCATCGAAGGAAGTTGAACAACCTTAGCCACGATCGCCTGTACAACTGCGATTCCTCGGTCGATTCTAATCCCCTGTGTTCCTGCCGTTGCGAGCGTCCCTACTTTGCTCCTTTACCATCGACAGATAAAAATCAATTTTGGATAGTGGCAGACAACTAGGCCGCGCATGCGACATCTGCGAAAACCCAAACAGCTTCGCCTCAGCGGAAGCTCTTTCACAGTTTTAGTAACGTCGCTTAATAGCTTTACATATATAAATGCGCTGTATTTCCAGAACTACATTTACGCTTAGGAACTGCTAGTACAAGTGCGTTCTCTGATTAATGAGAAGATTGACCCCACGCTCAACACCTGCTTATGGCTTACAACCATCATTCACCGGCATTGGGGTCTCCGACCGTTTCCTAGCGACAGCCTTCGTGACTACACCTTGTTATTGGTAACTCGCTCAGTTTTTGCAACGTTTGAACTGAAGGACGAGCCGTATCGTGACGTACCCTGCGTTGCACTTAGTAACTGTTAGGGTGATTTTGCACTCAGGACGCATGTTAAATATTGTGACGTAGCATATATGTAAAGCCGTACATCGCAATTCCGTCGCCGGATGGCCACGTGTATGGCGAAGTGCTAGGTAGTTGTATAACAATACCCTGTTGTCACCCGCCCCCAACGACGAAGGCAGGAAATGCTCAGCGTCGAATACTGCATAACGCTGACACGCTATACGACGATAGCGCTGAAATAGCGCTAACTACGACGGCAAAAGCGGCAGCAGAAAAAACGCCAACCAAGATAAGGACTATAACCGTCACTGACCACGCAAAATCATACAATGACTTATTTCTGTGTGTCAAAACTTGTGATAATCAAAAAGAGTGTGGGAATATCTCTGCGCAAAGTAGTCGCTTATGGGGACGAAAAGTAGCTCTGGTAACCAGAACATTAGTAAGTTATTTTAGCTATGTAATATATGGTAATAATATCGTAGCCAAACGTGCTGGATAAAGTATGTTTTCGTTACGATGGCCAATTTCTTGATGATTTAAGCACTGATGCATGAACATACAGTTAGTAAGCAACATATGAAACCAATAATGTTAGTGGTCGGGTATCTTTGCTCATATCTGATGAAAAATATTGTCAGTCGAAACAGACACTTCAGTCATGCTTATCATACGTGTCTTCTGATCGCTGATGTAGTCCATGATTGAAAATTATACAGTAATTACAATTATTATCAACTGAAAAAAGGAACCTTTCAAAACACATCTATAATAGGTATCCTAATAGAAAGATCACCTTTTTTCGTTATGCCAGTTCTATTGCTGAACCTGGAAGTCGCAGCGCGTATTTTCAGACGCCTGAATTCTTGTCTCGCTAACAGCCGCCATGCGGGGTCACAAATATTCTGTCGGTGTTTACCTACGTATGTACGTATAACTTGACGCATTTATATGGCACGCTATTCCGTAGACGTATCGTGATGCATTTGTTTGTTGTGTTTTATAATTGAACTTTTGTACGCGACCTTTATTGGATTGTCATATAGTTGACATTTATTCAACCGAAGACATAAGGATGTCGCACTGGCATTAAAATCAGTATTCTCTTGCAAGTATTGCGTTAGCTTTCGCCTGAAATATACAGAGGCCTTACACACTATTTCCTCTTTGCTGTCCGCGTATTTTTTGCTCTCTTGATAACATCCTTACACTGATATTTTTTTTTCTAAACTCATGTATCGAAACCCGGTTAAGAACGTACCATCATGTATTACTCTAACGGTATCACAATGGCTACTTGTCCGCGCCGATTGGCTAAAGAAATCCAGTCGGCCCGGTATTTGTACAGGCGTATGTGATTCTATAGAGGATATTTTCTGGTCACGTATTGGCATTCATCTTACGACTGAACGGGTAATACTAGATAGACACAGATCGATAGGCGAAACAGTCCTTCCTATATAATAACCGCTTCCGATGATGGTTGCCGTTGTTTTTACGCGTGCAGCCGAGGCTTTAGCAGAAGGTGTCTACAATCAGTCTGAAATCGAAGAATTTAATCGGCGTGATCATCTCGTTATTCTTATCACTATTTTGAACCTTTAAAAGGTATCTGTCAGTTTGAGGCTTCGACGGCATTGGATTGGACAATCGGATGTTGAATGCTGGTCGTGGGTTTGAGATCCACTGCGGTGCAGGATACCGTCGCCACTTCAATCAAACTGAAGCTCTTCAATGGTTGAACGGATACTTTGTCAACGGAAAGTTAAACATTTACTGGAACAGTCGAGGATAATGTTTTTGGCACTGAACTGTGACAACTGCAGCATTATTATGTCTACTGTGCAGAAAATGACGATCTACCCACCCGGTAATTATTCTCTGTGCTACGCTAACGGAACAGTTGATCAAACACATTTTCCTTCAGAAATAGTTCCTTTTAGCCCGTTTACCGTACGGAAGTGAGATGTTTGTTCTACTATAGACATTTGCTGTTTTCATTGTATAATCATTTTGTATTTATGATCTACCGGCCTATAACACGCCCTCATTTTCGATTGGCCTACAACACCGTCAATGCATTACCAGACTATCGGGTTTAATTAGTTTCCAAGTAAACCATACAATTGTTTTCACCGTCGTCATTATAGGACAACTGCTTTGCCAATTTTTACTATGCAAACGCACAAATGCAAGAGTCATTTACTAAGCCGATAGTAACGAAGTGTTATTAAGTGTTGAATAGCAATAACATAATTTAGAGGAAAGGAAACGAGAAGTCCGCTTAGAGCTTTTCCTTAACACCTTTTTTAGACAGGTCGGTAGCTGTAAACCTTTTTACCAAATCTACTTCGAAAAATGCATTCGATAAATAACCCCCGAAGCCTTAACAGTATTTTTCAGTAGCTTTTATCGAGAAAGAATATCGATGAATAGCTCATGGTCTAAACAGTCGAAAGCTTTAGCAGTGTCACACAATATGTCGACCTTTACATTGCCACCCATTATAAACGGCATGTACTGCAAGCTCATTTCTGTTGAGTAATCGGAAGGAAGACCGTATTCGTGAGGAGGTATAGGGCAAAAGCTATTTAAACAATATAGTAATAGAAGAGTGCACGTGAGAAGGGAGGACGTTATTGCCACGGGATGGCTAGATTTAGGAATGCTCGTTGAAGAGCCCTTTTAAGTCATTGCAGGCAAGAGGTACAAGAGCATGTTTAAACTGAAAAAACAGGGTGCAAACGGAAGTGGATAAGTTAATAACAAATTTGAGCGACAGGGCCGAAATGCGAATGCTAAGCTTAATTATCTCTTTGAAGACGGATTGTTGTCATGAACTTTCGTCACAAGGTTAAAGAGTTTCGCGGACTATATCTATCATGAGTAGCCTATGTGGTTAACTTATAGTTCAGAAATATCTTTTTTATGGAAAGCAGAAACTATCTGAGCCCGATAGTATATGTATCAGTCACAGAATCGTTGTTATAACACAGCTTAAATGGCAGTGTCCACATTCGTCGGCTTGATCGCTCCTAAGCGAAGTAATTTTTGCTAACAATATTTCATGTTGCTTTATATATGGTTGATAGTTTATCCAATAACCATCTTTTACGTCGGTACTCGTCTTTCTAGTTTCTATTACTATTGCCAATATAGGACAACTAACACATTTGTAACAGGAAAAGAAAAATTTTCCATTTTGCTGTTGTGTTCCTTACCGTATATTTTCTCTCGTTTTTTTTTGTTTTTTTTTTTTTGTACAGGTTAAAAAAATAGCCATTTTCATATATTCGGGTCATTTCTTCTTTGAATCGTTACAAGTCATGTTGAAAAGCCGAAAAGCGATGGCCTCCCCAGGTGCATCCCTTTGATTGTATAGCATATGCATTTCCGACCAATGATGATATGAGTGTTTTATGGTTAACGGTAACTTAGTTAAATGTTAGTGAAGCGTTATCCCATTGACGTATTCACAAAAAGTTAACATTTTGTATTCGAATTTGCGTGCACTTTCGGCTTTCCTTTCCCTGAAAAATTGTATGAAAGGCGCGCGTTTTCGTTCTTGTATCATACGAAAAATGAAAAAAGCCTTCAACGACGACGACGACGACGACGATGACGACATCCATCCATCCAACTGTCCGCCCGTCTGCTTCTTCGCCTAGCATTATTATCTAATCGGCTACAACACATACGGCAGTATCGGCAGCGGCGGTAGAGCCATCGGCTTTCTAGCTTTTGACTTTCGTTTTCGGCACTAGCGGTAGCCCTTGGTAGACAAGGTCAATTATTGCAAGTCCTAACATATACAATTTACATGACAGGTATTGTTGGGTGTCATAATCTGCTACGCTGGGTTGCTGCACTCCCTTTACAAGTGTGATTACCAGCCATTTTAAAGGTGTTGCCATCGACAATACTACTTGACATCGGTCATTACCGCTGTTGTTCTATAGTCGCCACCGACCCCTACTTCGATCATGCAAGCCAATCTATATAATTGTAATGGAACATAAAAATTCGTTTGCAGATGGGATAGCCAGGATGAAACTAGCACTATAATTTCAAATTGGCTGAATGTGTCCTACAAATGCGCCACGTACTGTGTCTCTTTAGGGCGACGTACGCTTTCTCGCACGCAATACAAGTCGTACATCGAGTATAATATGGTACAATACGATATGATTTGTCTCATTAAGAAGCTGACCTTGAATGCAGAAAAAAAGGCATCTGAAGCAACAACAGTAGCAGCAGTGGCAAAAGAAACAGTGCGGAAGATACGCGTTGTTAGCTCCGAAAGGACACTGACTACAGGGCGTAGTGTGAGGGCCGATCAGGCGTTGGAATGTACCCGTACCACGATACTTTTTTGGACGATTTTCTCGCTGTTTGTTGTTCTGATTGTAATGCGCATGGCTTTAAGAGCCTATCTCGTGACAGGTCCTTCCATCTTTTCGGGAAGCATTGACGAACGTTGTTAGGTAAATTATGTGAACATTATAGTACATAATTGAAACTGGTTAGTCCGGCCTTTCTTTCGTATCTATAACACATGCCGCTAATAGATTTGTCATGCGGGGGTGTGTATGTGTGTATATATCTATGACAATTACGAAATTTCTCCCGTTTTTTGTTTATAACCGCCGCAGCAGCGTTGTTATTTGCTAGTGCCGGCTATGGGCTGAGTGGAGTCAGTTCATCAGAACAGCAGTTCGTCGGGCATCACTGACGGTAAAGAGACCCGTGACAAATCTCGTGAGGATCATGCGTCAGTTCTGACGGCTACTTTTGACCCCTTTGCGGTTTGTATCGCATTGCATTACGTTACAATACTGTATTCTCTTCGAACATAGTCATCTCCACCCAACAGTAATATCTATTCATACACAGGCGTACGTGCAGATTGGCGTATACCGCTGAGAGAGACAAAGGGGGGAGAGGGAGCGACCTTGTTTACTCTATAACGGATGACAGAAACCGCGATCGGTCGACGACGATTTCCCGCCACGCTATTCCACATAGAAGCTACATATTTGATAAGCACTCACGAACATGCAGACATACCTGTAAATGCGAAGGGCATTAGGCTGTCCGCATATACGCTATAGACTTAGTTCCCTCCCTCTCTCTCTTTCCTTCTCGATATATATGTATACACATATCTGTGGTAGTAGTGGTGATTTCCGCAAGGGGGTGCGAACGCATGAAAAACAAAGAATCGCCGACTGAGACGAGATGCTCAACGGCTGCGCAACGGTCACTTTATGGAGTCGTCTCGCCACGACGGCAAACGACGTCTATATCAAAAATCACTATGCTATCAAAATCCATCAGCTTCATTTATGACCAGTCACAATAATAATTCGCAAACGTTTTCATAAATACATGAAGAAAGGAGGATTCTCCATTTTGAGGGTCAGTGACCGCGCGTATACACCGACCCGGAGCGCTGTGCTCGATGTCACTCAATACCCGTGCAATTATATGTAGACTAAATTATGATTTCGCACTATTGCTCCAAGCTTTGTCCTGTGCTCATGTTAATTTTCTGCTTCTGCTGTGAACGTATTTTGACTCTATTCAAATCGTATTTTGTCGAGCTATTGCGTAACATCGTATCTCTTAGTGTAGATATTGACACCTCTTTCCATCATTTAAGTGATTTAGTGACAATGAAGACCAGCTGAGGTTCCGTCATCAGTGCGTAACCATGAACCTTTTGTGACAAATGCTGTAGAGGTCGGAGTACAGCTTAGAACCACGTCTATTTATTTATATTGATCATTTCGAATGTTCAATGAAGCGCAGTGTATTGCATTTGGGAACATCGTTTGCTTCTCGTCCATGTACAAAGTTTTTCCATTGAACTGACATAGGAGCTAGAGTAAATAAGATGCGGAAATTAGTGCCTAGGTGTTTAGTCAAAGCAAGATAAGAACAGCAAGAATCCATCGTATATATCAATTTTTTTTTTTTTTTTTTTCGCTAAGAGAAGGATTCAGCTGCAAAAAAACGTTCTCTCAGAGTAGCTATAATCATTTTTTCCAATTTTTCGAGTTCTATTAGCGTTTCATTGAGCACCGCGGCACTAAAACTCAATTAATAGAGCCCTAGTGCTGCAAAATATACATACATATAACTGTACACATTGTTGCCTATTGGCCGAAAGAGATGTACGTTACCGCAATTCGTCTAGTCCATGCTGTATTGTACTTAATGAAACGAATAGTCCTATTATCATGGGTAAATTGTGAGGACCCAATTGTTCGAGTCAACAGTGATTACTAGATCAGCGTAAATGAGAGAAAGAAACGCTCAATAAGAAAAAGACGATTTGAAATGAAGGAAAGAATAATGAATTGACCATCGGCGATTGTTGTCGCTGCACACGCAATTGCTTTTTACAATTTCCCGAACTTTTTTTTTGTCAACAGTAGTAATGGCAGCAACATTCTATTGCCATTGTCTTGCGTTCGAGGGTGGCAACTTTTAACTAAACAGGCGATACATCAAAAGAAGTACAGAAAAACACAAATGGTAAGCTGAAGTTCTTTCATCCGCTTTTTTCTGGAGGATCAAAGCCGTTGCCGTTACGGTCGCCTTTGCCACTGGTTCCCGCCGGAAACCTCCCTTCACGAATCAAATTGTAAAATACCTTGCAAATCACCTTGCTTACTTCAATTGACTACCATACGACACGTCCTTTACTTTTCTCAGTTTTTCCTTGCGGTAATTTTAGTGATAGCCACGATGGCCATCGTTGAATACGAGACCAGAGCATACCTAAGAAAACTATTAAAGGTTTGTGAAAGATAACGCTATCGGTAAGCCAGCGAAGTCGCCACAGATGATCATCGATTTTCAGCAAAGTCCAACCCCTCATTGAGTCTTTCTGTGCTTCCTTTAATGCTTCGACTGCCGGAACTATTTTATGGAGTGCAATTCGAGGTGGACAACGTACAACGCTACCACTCCCATTACCACAGCGGGCGGCGTGTTATCTGGGCAGTAACTTTCTAAGTACGTTGCTATAATAGTTATTACATACAAGCATGCCGATGTGAGGAACAGGAATTCACGAACGAAGGAAAAATAAGTGAAAAAACGATAAAAACTATAGAAGCCACGTATATGGTTATTCTGTGGCCTCAAAGGCTTATTAAAGAAAATACTCCTCCTGAAGCAAAATCAAAAGGGAAGACCTGTTTACATAGGAGGAAGCTGAGGATTAATTCGAAAGAGACTAGGACAGGGTCCCTGCTTCACGCTACTTGTTCACCACACTGATTGTACTTGACTGCCGTTGCCGTCGCCACTAAGACACCACTAATGGTATACTTCTTCGAGATCAAACGAAATCGAAAGCTGTACTTTTTTTTTTTACCCATCCTCCTGACTCCCCAAAGTTGTAAGGACTGGCTAGAAGCAAAGCGAAAATTCCGAGAGGAACTGATAACAAGCTACTGTTGTTCGTCAATCATTATCATCTCCATGGCGAAGCCGGTACACCGCAGTTGTTACGGTGTGCGTTGCGACTGCTGCCTACAGTAAAGACTGAACCATCTAGAAATTTGTCTTTTCATTATTCTTTCACTGACCGAAAACCCAAAATCGACCGTGGCACGCAAGACGCGAACTGTTAACTGGGACTGATCGCAGAATCCGGCGCGGAACGATTGATAAACATTTTGCTGAAACTGTAGACGGCCCGTGGACTCGATGGCGCATTTTCCCGTGTCCCCTCCTTCTCGAAAATAAGCTGACCAGATTGATCAACTCAGTCGTGCCTTGAAACGAAGAAAAAACACAATCACGTACGTTCATGAGCACTAGGTATAGCTTTTAGGACACTACGTGTAGATACTCAGCCTATACATTCATATATAAATGTGTCTCTTGTTGTTATTCTTCTTTGCAATCTAATTTTTCCCAGTTAGTCATCTACTGATCTATACGAAATGTATATGCGTGTTGTATGCGGATCAAAAACACGTTGCGCTGCTTTTCCTAATGATGAGGATCGGCCATCGCCAAAATGCAGTGCCGGCCATATAACCGCTGCTGCAAACGCTGCCAGATCCTTTTTTCTTATTGTTACAATCGAACCGTTAAAAATGTTCATTCTGCAACCGAGATGTGTTACAATTGAATTCAATCGAATGATGGAACTGTATCAGCGGTGTCTAGCCGCAGTTACAATTCACGTAAATAGAAATCTTCTATGAAAATATTTTAGGAAACACTAATGTCTATTAGTCTTAATTCAGCAAGCAAGTACATATTTTAGCGGAATACTCCGTACTACCGTTTAGGTAGTGCGGCGCTCGCGGCGACTCGCAGACAGCTTTCGGCACAATGAGGGCTATGCGACTAGATGTAACATTTGTTTTACCTATTCCAGCGCCTTTCTTATTGCTTTTCCAGGTAAGCACGCTGCGAGATCGTCGATGGCCTGTCTCTTCAGAGCAGAAAGGCGAGGTAGAGCTTTTTTTCAGCTTATATCGTTTCTAGTAGCGAGGAAAAGATCACGTCGTCAGTCAGCTAACATGCACACACGAAATGACGAAAAATCGTGGTCACATCGTAGAAGAGCAACTGCCGTTAGTGCTACCGCTGTTGTCGAAGGACCATAATAAATGGTGTTGTACATTGTAACATAGTGGTGTTCAAGGTATTTGACCGCAGATTTACGAGCGGCCCCTTCCAGTCTTGCTGCCTATCAATATCATCGGCTCGTTTATCGCGTAATCGTAGTTAGTTTTCCCTACGTTGGTTTTATTACTACTGTGTGGTAGCGAAGGGAGATAAAGAAAAATAATGGAAGAGTATTTAATGCCTGATGAAGATATAATCGCGTCTATGTAGCAAAACTATATCTACCTGTAGTCCTGTGAAAAAAAAAAGAAAGGATCTTTTTAAGAGAACGATTAACTTAACTACAGTAAAACGAAAGGGGTTAATAATCCTACCAACTTGCCAATGGTATACTTTCATAAAGTTGCCATTGGAAATTTTCGCTAAACATTTATAGCAGAAATCCCAACAGAAAATTTCGTTGTAAATATAAGGCTCTTGGGACAGACAGATAGCAGCTGCTCTTAATTTTGAGAGCTGTTATCAGATAATTGTGCGCAACGTAAACGCACCCATGTTTCTGTCATTGAAAAGCTGAAATCCACGCACTAGGCAAATATGAAATAGGTCTGTAAAATCGTACGGTGGTATTATACATGTGGTAGCCCATGGACATGTCGTATTTCCTGTTGCACCTTAAATTGCTGAACATTATTCCCTGCAGTATTTACCTTTCTCGTATCACCGTTATATTGAGTGTGCCACAGTATCGACTGTATTACATACAAGCGTCGTAACGACATGCTAAGAACTTTTGAAATTAACTTGGGAGTCTTGTTTTTTTTCGATGCCGAAGACAGTCCACCTCTGACAATGTAGACGCGCAGCTTAGATCTTCAACTACCATTCCGCACGTTCGATAATCCGCATTACGCAGTTGGTCACTTGCAGACTGCATCAGTTTTTGAGGGGAGGTTCTTCTCCGCTGGCGACAAATATTCGATAAAATTAATAATACCGAACGGTGATTTTTGTATAACACCTATCCATGTTTTTTTTTCTGTTGTTTCTTTTCTAACCGTTTCTGTTAGGATTATAGTTTAGGATGAAGTTTGTGGGCATCCTTTTTCTACTGTCTCTATGATAGACAAATGTAATCGTGAACAATTTTTCTACCGTCTACAATTTTTCGACAGCATAGAAGGGTGTAGAAACCACTTACTCTCGTTAGTTTACTTTTTTGTGTCATAAGAGCTCTAAAACTAGGGTAAGCTTTCATTTGACTAGCTCACTTGCTTAAAGTTTTGCTATCAGCGACACGCGGCCTTTCGCTTGAACCAAGTCCAGCTTTTTAACAACTAGCATGTAGAATAATAAAAATAACAGCTGAAATTATCCAGTGGGTTGTTATGTTACGATAAATGTACACGATTGTGATGGTCATCCATAATTTTGTGTAATCTCTTACATCCTGTTGCGTTATCTTGGCTAAAGTCTCGTTCGGTGCACATTTTTTTTCACGCTTTTTACGTCCGTTTTTCTTAGCACGCACAGGCGGGTCATTATAGCATACTTCAATATTGTGCTAACTACATGAAACAAGATTGTTAAATCAGCAGTTTCTGTTAGGCCATTGACTTTCTCATTATCTCGTATTGTAACGGAACAAAATAACATATAATTGTGACACCTGGCTAGTCGAACCCAGTCGACCTCTACATTTGATGTTGATACTTTTACGTCAATTCGCTATATATGTTATGTTTGATTTAACTACCTAGTAAATAATAAGTTGATTAAGAGCTTTAAAATAGAAATCTTCTATTTAGACGATTGAGAACTTACATCGTACCCCAAGGTAATAACCTCCCACCAGGCGCTAGTTGCTCTGCACATTGACTGAGCGCTATCTACCGGCTTGCAGCCAAAGAGAGACCTGTTGTTTAAACAAAAAAAGTCAGAATATTTATATAGAGTTTCGTCTTTGTTTCTATAGCTGTTCACAGTAATAACACGAACAGCTCTGATTGTGCTACTGTGACTGTATGTTGGAGTGACATTTGGTTTATGATATGATAATCGATAAGGAGGCTCAATATGTGATCGGTAGAGCTTAGTTCAAAGGCACGCTTCGAGTTTTAACAGAAAGCGTCGATTTCTCGAATCGCCTGGACACAAATTAAGTCGAAAATCGCTATTCGAAGGGTTACATCAGGACAGCGTTTTCCATTGCATGCACGAGGGCATCGAGTGCGTGCATTAAATAGGCTCACTATCAAACAAATTGTCGAGACCCGTTACGATAGATTTTGTTGTGGTGAGAACATAACCGCCACAAGAATTGTGCTTTAAGATGGCTAGGAGGATCTACAACATGGTTGAAACCGCAATGAACATTGTCGACTGTTAGATCGACATCCGGACGTTATCGGCATGCACACTTCTACACATGCAGCTTGTTAAAGGTTTCACTCCTATATATAAAATGGCATGCTCTGTTCTGCAATGACTGATTGAAACAGATTGTGTTTTAATCAGTCATTACGCTTTTAAAAACTACATGCGTCCAATTTTTGTGGCGTAAACGCTTTTCGCGGCTCATGCTAAATTGACGTCTACATGATAACAGCACTCGATTAGGTTTTCGAGCAATAATTATATTTTTTAATTTACACCTGTGTCTTGTGGATTGCCATGGGGTACTGCGGAGTATGTCGCGCAGTAGCTAAAAGGTTAGTTGAGCGCAAAATACGCTTGATCTGGCCAAGGCCAGTCCCTAAAAGGAACATATTATAACTTATCTACACTATGACTTGCATACTCGCAAGCAAATCGATAGACTGGAGTTCTCCATAACAATCAGGGTACCGGTACGTTTGTATCGGTTTCATAATTCCACTGCTCAGTCAGACGATCCTTTTTCCGCCGTTGTTTAAAGATCACCTAACGGAAAGCGGCTTCGTCCTCTTCTGTCTACCACTATACAAGTCGGGTCGAGTGTAAGTCGAAGCTGATAGACGCGTTTCCTTTTCTTTAATAGATAACCCCACAACGATGCAACTTCGCTTTACCCCAATTGACATCAACGCAAGGGCGATGACGCATTTCGTTCGTGGTCGGCGTATGTTTCTTGTGCTTCAGTATCTCTGAAGCACCGTTTTCCCCCAGCACCCTGACTGCTTCTTCCTCGCCTGATCCTGCCACCAAAAAGGAGCACGAAGAAGACTCATCCGAAAAAACCTATACTTATATATATATATATATAGTGCCGCACCATAATCATTTTCTTTTCCATTTACCCTGCATATCATTTCTTTAAAATGGTCGCTCCTTGTCCCCTTCTTCCCGGAGGGAAACCTCCGCCCGTTATCGACGGTGCCGCTGATGGCACGGGCTTCTTTTTATATCATATCGGTTGTTTTCTGATCGTATAGGCGTATACGCGGGCCTAGCTTTTTTTTCTTACCCTGCGACGGAGGCCACCGTTGTAATAAGGATTATTGGCAGTCACTACAATGTCTATTGCTATTTATTGCTTTGTTGCCGTCGTTATCAGTATTACACCGCAGAAATTGTATCCTGGCGTCTCGTTGACTGGATCGCTGGACTTTCATTGTCTCTGTACCACATATAGAAATTCTAACACCCCTTGCATTTACTTGAGCAAGTGCCCATTACATCGGCTTAGTCTGGCTTTTCCCAATCGTATCGCCTTGCATGCGATGCGGTACCCACGTTGCTATTACCCGAGGCAGTACGATAAAATATCCGATGGCAGTAATGGAGCCGCGAGTCCAATGTATATGTGCGTACCTAAAATTACATTTTTGTTTTTTACCCATGGAATATGCCCCGGTGCTTGTAACAGATTGAATAGCTATCCAGTAAACAACTGCTGTGCCTCGAGTTCTATGGGACCAGCATGGTGATCACTGAGTTACGATGCCCTTCCTACAATAATAGCCGACGTACACGAAACACTAAAATTGTGGAAACATATTGTGAATTGCTATAATTGATTGTCTGATGTATAATTGATTGATGGTAATTGTTTATGCTCACTTTTGTCTTACGGGGTGTACGTACTTTCTGGTATGATTTGTTAATAATTGCTAGTATATTATTTTCGATCACTGCTGAATTGTGGGCACCTTAAATTTTCTGAATCGACTATGAGCTGCATAGCGACATCAGCTCCAGTCAGGGCATATTGCGAAGCCGGGTAACGCTACAGCTTGCAGTTAAATCGAGAGGGGATTCCCCGTTTTTTGCCTGTCTCCGCTGGTTGAACACGTTTTGAAGTATAATGCGGGTGGTGAAGAAGAAACACTCTGACAACATTGTGCAATCCCCGCAACATGCGATTCGCTTTAAAGCCATCAAAAGCGGCTGTTGCAGCTGCCGCTAGCGGTGCGCCTGCGTCTTTATGTTGACTCGGTGCGCCGTCAATGGAGGTAGGAGAAAAATAATTTCACCTCGTGGGAATCAGTCCAACGTCGACAGGGTGCCTGGAACAATCAGTTTATAACATCACCTAGATAGACAGATAGAATCTAACGCGCGTGGTCTACTATAGCAGACATAGTTTTACTTATGGGACTGTGAGATACGCTGTCGCTACGCTATTTTATGCAGACAGACAACGGGCGAGCGAGCAGAATGTTCGCTCTGTTGATAGCGGTAGCAGCATAAAGGACATGAGAATCGGAAAATTAGACGTAAAGCAAATTGTGCGAGTAGAAACTTCAGAGGATGTTACTAAGCAAGAGTGACAGTATGGATGATACGGACGCGGGACAACTTAAATACTGAAAGCGAATGGACAGGGATAGTCATCGCACTGAGGAAAAAATAATGCAGAGTGCTAATGGTTACAAGTCGTTGTTCGCGTTTCATCATCGTAGGTAATATCAAATTTGTTTTGTGTCTACAGTGCAAGATTTGGCTTCTTGACTAGAAAATGCCGGACCACTGTATTCGTACGTGATCACTGCTGCTTCAATCATACACATGTATATACAACCGATTCCTACTGCTTGCTTCTAATAACAACTAGACGTAATGTATGATTCAATAATTACGGCACGCAAAACCACAGATGGATCAAGGAAGTTCAGATGACAACGGTAATTATTCTAATGGACGTAAGTTGTAGGAATTGAAAAGTGTCAGCGCAAAGAGCTTCATGGGATAAAAGCTGCTTCTAAGTAAGGCTCTGTAGATAGATAGATAGATAGATAGATAGATATATATATATATATATATATATATATATATATATATACATATATATACAGTACCTTATATTTAAAGGTAACTTGTTCGGGGACAGCAATGTAATTAGTCGCAGCGTTGAGGATGAGCTAGAGCGAGGAAATGTCATTTCATTTAAAACTTTCAAAGGTTAACAACGTGTTCGAAAAGTATCGTAATACTACGTAAGATGTTGACAAAAGAGAAGTTATTAGTCCACTTAGAATAATACGCCAAGGACTGTTCCTTTAAAAGCCAAACTTCTTCAACAATACTCCGAACTACGTGTGTATTCACAGATATATGGTAAGCTAATATTTATTTACTGACCGGCACTGTTCGTGTCTTGGCGGAGAGATTTGGCCCTAGCGTTGACTACAGACGAAAAGTAAAATTGAAACAGTCTGTTTACCGCGCAGAGGAATCCGACAATACGTTTCTAATTCCCGTCGACTATTCGCATCGCAGATCGCGATGTTTGCTGTTTTGCTTTCTTCATTAGGCTGTATTTTGGGCGTACGCTCCCTTGGTTAGTTTTACACCATTCATCGTATCACTTCCGCCGGCCCACCTTATTTGACCTGTACCCGCACTCTCTAATCAAGCATCTAGTTTAACACGATTTGTCCCATTCGATTTTTTCATAGGCGTCGTTTTCGGTTTGGCTGACAGTATCTCAATAAGTCGTCTGCAATTGACGTGTTGACAAAGACAAATTCGTGCTTATGTGCGAAAGTTTCAGCTCCCTCTTTTTTGGAACTTCGGGTCATTTTTCAAAGTCATTGTTGTTTCCTATTAGGATAACAATAGTATTTGAATCCAAATGTTGAAGGCCATTCCTATGCCAGTTAATGAAATTATCAAAAATATCGTTTCGGGTAATGCGACCTTGAAATTGATCAGAATACTTCAATTACCTGTGTTCCAAGTCTGCCTGACTTTCTTTCACTCGGTTATGGTCGTGAGTGCGCCAAACTTAATTTTGGTGCTGAGCTTGTAAGCTGTTTGCTCTACGTTTATCTACTGCCGTCTGCGGACAAATGAGACTTGATTTGCCTACATCTGTATTTTCGATTATGGTGTAATTGCATACAACAAATCGTGATTTGCTTATTCAACCGATAGTTTTCTTCACTAGCTGATAACATAGTAGATAATAAGTGCACCAACAGCGCCACACGAATGTAGTAACAGATATTTTAGTAACCATCAACGATCAAATCCGTGGTCGTTGCTTAATGCATAAGATATAAACACAACTATACACTGCTTTGGCCGAACATGACAAGAATGACTATTATTATTCTTATGGTGCAGCAGTAGCTCTACTATGCAAAAATCAAGTCAAATCCTATCCGTCGCTTTTAATCAGGATAAGTTAATAAGAAAAAAACAGTATAAGACATTATATCACAACCCTGTAAAATCAGTTCGTCTTTCTCCAACCTTTACCCATCCGCTTTCTCAGACACAGTACACGACAAGTGCGTATTGGATCTGAATCTCTCCAGCCCAACCAATTTTGCGTGTCTAACCACGACCAGTAAAAGACGTAAACACACAAGTAACAAGTCCCCCTCTCCCTCAGCCGCAGCGGTAACGGCACCGCTGAGCAGAGAAATGTTCCGCCAAGCGACGTTTGACTGTAGTCAGCAGCGTATCGCTCTCGATAACGCCAGTAATACAACAAAAAACAAACGACCAACAGCGGGAGCAGACGAAACAGCTCGAAGCAACTAATACATCACAATTAGGCGGCAGTGGAATCCACGCACAGTCACCGGCAGAAAATGCGGTTTCTATCAGCACATGCACCAAGTTTAGTCACCTGTTTATCTAATGGACTGTTTAGATAATTCGATCAAAGTTAACGGCCGTTCGTGGAGCATGTTTTTTGAATGTTTCACAAACGTTCCACACTCGCATGCTTATGCCGCGATGAGAATCTCCCGCAGTTCACAGATTAACGAATTGCCCTACTCAAAAAAAAATATAAAGTGCGCCCGTTTAGAAGCGAAACTTCGTGGCGTTGGGTATTTCACAAAAACTTGATTTCATTTTCATTTTACTGATTCACCTGCCCGTAGTTAATTTTATTGCAGCGATAAACATCTTATAGAGAAGGATAAACGTTCTTTTTGTCAGCGTAGAGGAAAAGGAGGGAATTTTGTCAACTCGACCAGATAGCAAAATTTTCTTCAGCGTTTCATGGAAACCTTTTGCGGGCAAACAAGACGAATAGCGAAATCAAATTAAATTTATTACCGTCGACTTTAATTCGCCCACCCAAGATTGATGATCGGAACTAAAAAAGCAGCGACAATTAAGCACGTTCCCAATACAAAACCTATCTATCCCCGCATGCGTTTGTCGTATCTTGATTTTGTAGCTTATAAAATACATAACACGAGGTAACGATCCTCGTTATTCTCTCTTTCAGTAGAAAAAAAAGATCAAATCAAATGACGACGAATAATAAAAAGGAGAAAAAATAACAAGCGAGATTTGAAAATAGAAAACATGGGAAGGAACGAGATGTTGACATTATTAATCAACGAAGCGCGACCAACACTAGTGGAACTGCTAATGCCATAGCTGGGTATTGTAAGTACTTTTGGAAAGTCGAAACATTCCCATCAGTGAGGACAATACTAATCGTACGCTCAAGGGCGTGGGGTCATGCGGGAGGTTGGGTGTCGGTCGAATGGCAATAGCCGTGCTAATAGATCGTGCCCGTTTCTATCTGGCAGCCATATACCGTGACCAGAATCATTACTGATTCAATGACGACCGCGTTCCGCCTCTACAAAATGGGCATCTGGGATGCAGGGAAGGGAGGGGCATTTGTGAACCAACAGAACCACTTTTGCAGCTAACAGAAGTTGCCATTTTTTTTTAAAGTTCTGTTTCGTCTTCTGCTGCTGCTATGACAGAAAGTATCGCGTTATGGTTATAACTGTCACTATGCGGAAAAGAAAGATTTCGTGCCTATATACGTTCTGAACGCAATTGAATTGCCGAAGAAGGTCTTCCAAATCGATCCTCTCGAACTCTCGTCTCGCGTCGTCAGCACTGCAGTTGTAATAATTGTCTAATACGGTTTGCAAATGGTGATCGCCCGACAATATAGCAATAATGAGGCCAATGAAAAGCCAGAGGCACTATGGCTCCGTATCTATGCTGTCTGGTCGAGCTAGGCCGGTATGTAACAGAAGCTGATGTTTGTCCGTCTGCGTGGGCGTGTTTCTGCCCTCCCCCCTATATAATTCCAGTGTGCTACTGTATTATAGTGCGTTCAAAATTGTCAGATAACTTAGCTGAATTTGTAGCAAAGTCTTGCTGCTGCCATAGTAATCGTACGTTCGGTAGTAGTACTATATTGGATGACGCGGTGAATGATTATGGGAATGATTGTTGTCCATACATGATCACCATAGTGACACGGATATGGCGCGAGTAATTTAACGGTTACACCTGCGATGAGCGTAAGCATTGCTTTGTTATCACGGAAATATGGCCTTTCTAGCGGTAAACGCGTAGAAAGGTGCATAGTTGATTCACTTAGTCCATGACATGAATGAGAAACAGCATTTGGTGTCAACGGACAGGGCTGGTAGTTGTGGTCTGCTGTTATATAAATATTATCGTGTGATAAAATGACAACAATGTACTTCTCTATCGGCAGACAAGCAGTCGGAGGATAGACAGGTATAGCGAAACGAATAAAGATACTTGCTGATAACTATGATTGTCGCCATTCAAGCAATACTCTTATGAAGAAATTGGAAAATTTTGAACTACTCCTACTATTTTGGCTGCTATTCGTAAGTTATACTATTAAGCGGGACGAGACGGAGTATTCAATTTCGAAGAGAATTTGGTGATCATAGTCAGCGTACATTGTCGGCGCTGCCCCCGTGGTCTTTTTCGCAAGAGGTTGCCCTTCACTGCTACCACAATGACATGAGCCGCTGGCGCTTCTCGATAATTATACTAAGAATATAATAAGTATGGCTAAGGTTGTTTCTAATGATATCGATGCGGTCGTCAGGAGACGATGATGGCACGATGCGCTTGCTGTAGTTACGGCAGCTGGTACGGACATACACGCCCACACGCAGAAACACTAGTCTGATCCTTCTTATCGCCTCCTGCCATCTTTTGCTTTGAGAGTTTTCGTTCTTCAAGTTACACGGGACAACTGTATGGTGTTCGTTAACTCAATAATATGGTAAAAAACTGATAGCTGAACGATTATGCTGTTTGCAATGAAGAATGCACGCTGGTCGATGTAATACTTGCACGCCCATCTTTACCTAACCTTTTTATCGAACGATTGCATGAGCAGTTGTACGATTAAACATATCGCTCTGTTGGGTGACTTGTGGAACGCTAATAGTCACTAGTTATTATTTGCTCGTATAAGCGATAAGATGCGGCACCGCTGTTCATATTGAACTTGCTATCGCTGTCTACGTTGTTGTTTGTTGCCTGTAGACGACATTTTACGCACGCCATTGGACATCTATAGCCGCTAGTCCGTCTCAATACATAGTAGATGTGAAAGAGCAGATGTAGAAATATCATTCCAGCCAAGTTAGCCCAAAGACACGCCTATTTCGATGTCGGGTTCCTCCTATAATACGTAGCCTGAAATAGGTACTTGGAAATGTTGTTGACCAATAACTAGGAGGTGTTGCTTGTTCGTATAAACCGGACATCAGCATCGACGAGCAATAATAATTCGCTACTGTAATTGATACGGACTTATGATGAAGAAAAACTCGACCTAAATGTCGAAGGCGAGCTTAATAGCCAACACGGCAATAAGTAGTTACGCACAAACGTTGTCCTTACATCTTTATGGCCGTCGTACGATACAGTCATTTGTTGTCTTTCGTTTTACTTCTTGTTCTCGCCTTTCAGCGTGTGCGTTATGGGCCTATCCGCCATCAGCCATTTGTACAATTGCAGATGTCATCCCTATAGTAAGCTAAGTTTTGCCATTATAATAAAACTGCTTGTCCACAAAATTGCGTTTAAATCAGTGGCGTCCAGCGTTACACGTACGCCTGTGGATCAGATTTCCCAATTCGTCTATTAGATCATGCGGCAGCTAGAAGTAACATTGTGGGTGAGGCGTAGTGGTGGCCATGACAGGAAAAGGAAGACTAATCTTTACCTAGGCTTCTATTCATGAATTAATAAATCTGCGCGTTTTCTGAGACAGATGTCAGCCGAACACCGCTACGTACTCGCACACGTATTGCAAAACAATTCACTGTTCAGGCACGTGCGGGCTGTTTCCTACCGCTTCCAGCACAGCTTTACGCTTTTATAACGTTTTTTGCCACTGCTTTTACCATCACTTCACAGAATGTATTATTTGTTGCGCAATTCTTCAACGACAGTTGGCCAGACGTTCGCTCAACGGACACCGTTTATGCTCATTAGGATATATTCGGTGTTGAAGCGCTTGGATCGCGTCTCCTGTTTCCGCTGATGAAGCTGGACAGAGAACGTGGCGAACTTCATTACGACGATTCAGCTGAAATCTGAACTGCTTCGGTACTTCTCAAGTCAAATGCCCTTCTAGCGAAGACTTTCAATGTCACCGTTTGTCTGCGCGCACATGTATACAAGTCGACATGTGCTATTTACGCGTGAAAAACGTACTGAAGACCAATTGCCCCGACAGCATCAGGCACACCCTGCGCCTTAAGAGCAATTATAGACGACATAAATTTAAATAAGAACACCCGTGACAACGTCTGTTATTATACGAAAGCTTAGAATATCATGTTCTTAGCTAATGATATGGCGGGATATAAAATTGTATTCCAACTTCGACCAAATCATCTTTATATATTTTGTTTTTGGAGATTGAAATTTGCTTGCGCTGACTGACAGAGGAGCATCGAAAAAACATTTCTGTATTCGTCACTTAACCGACACGAGAACTATAGTACGCGCCGTATAATCAGCACTTAGTGCTATCGCTGACTAAATAGTTACACGGGCAAAACGATAGGGCTACAAGCGTAATCATTCCTCTCGTCGTTCTGACGCTGCCCTGAGTCATTTCCTAAGCTTTGCTTTCTCGTGTTTATGTTCTTGCAATAATGTTGATTTACGTCCTTATTATTAATGTTATTATTCATTTATGTTTGGTTTGACTGCTCGTCCGTATTTGTTGATAGCTTGAAAAGGTAGTATAATGAGACCGACAGAAGATCAGTTTCTCTGGCTCTTCCACGTTAACCTTGAATTCGCTGGGCCGATAGAACGATGTACAGGCCCATTGTCGAGGCGGAGATGTCGAGTGTAAATATTTATACGGCATTATTCGTGCCGGCGTTAGCGGCGATTCTTTACGAGGGGAACTAGCTGCCGCTTCTACAAACAGGCAGTAAGCGACATTATCCCTATGCGTGGTTGGATGACATCATCCCATCGTTGGTGTTAGGGCACACCGGATGACTGACGTTTATAGCCATGGGCCTAAAAAATAGCAAGATAACCGCCACTCAAACATCTATATTCGAAGCGTTATTTATAAATAGAACAACGCTTAGTTAGTATTACAGATTGAAGCTGAATCGTTTCAAGACGGACGATTGATCTAATTAGTTCTGGACGGAGCATATAGGGTTTCTCTATGGAAACACGAACATACGGTATCAACTTCATCACTATCTGCAATTCTCTTGATAATGCTGTCGCAAGCAGCTATTACCAATGTTAATGCACGTGCTTGTCATCAGAAAATTACACGACAGGCTTACGCTAGAAAAAAACATAGGAACATACATGGAACTATAATAATAATCAATGTATGTAACTTTCTGCATTGCCCAATTTCACGTACCGACATATTTCGTCGTCGTTCAACTCGTTCCCGCAGTCAGCGCGAGGCGTCTTTTAGACGAAAGACGTAAGTGAACGTTCTGCCAACCGATGGCAGGCCCTTAGCAAACACACCGCAGTCGAATTAATCGCTAAAGATATCACTTTTGGTAATGCCTTCTTCATGATGACGGCTGGTTCCAGTAGACGGGGGAAATCCAAAACGAAAATGCGGGTTAGGTACCTCGATTTGATTTGTACTTCAGATTGCACAGGAATCATGATTATTACACAACAGCTACGATAGTTTCGATATCTGCACAGATTAAATGTACGTGAGCAGTGCTATTGCGAGGCTATTATGTAAGCGGCGCATCGTTCAGCTTTCTTTTTCGTTCTCTTTATTACCGGCCGATTACTGTGTGTGTTTTCACCCGATACTGCTCAAGTCGATTCTGAGAATTTACGAATCAATCGTCGTTATTCGAAGACGACCAAGGAGACCGCGCCGACTCTCCTGTCCGAAATGCTGCTATAATGGACAGAGAAAATATGTAGATGTTGTAGACACGCAGGGGCTATATATTGTTCTCGAAAATGACAGAAATAGTCTACAATTTGTCTAAGATAAGTTACAAATAGAATGCGATCTATTCGATAGAGGAGGAATGACAGATGATGACCAACGATGACTAAATAGGAATGCCCTTTTTTTCTGCTCCCTGTTACCGCCCCTCTCCATTCGTGCGTTGTATCATACAAACAACAACTAATCAGCCTACTGCTGCGTACAATGTGCAGCTGCCGCTGGCTCCAGGTCTAGCGTAGTCGAGAAGACTGTGTGCAGTTCGACAACGAAGACCGCTTGAAGCACACTGTATGCAGATATCCGCCGCGTTCTATTAGCCAAAAACAAGACAAAAGCAATTCATAGTCTATAGCGCTTCAGCAGGTAAGCCTGTACCGCCCGTGCCATTGTGCTTCACTCCTCGAACGAACTATTCGCTGCGCCATTCTTACTATTATCATTTTGTTCAATAATGCGTACCATGTCCGTCCCGGATCGGAAGAAAGCTGCACAGATATGGAACAAGTTCAATCTGTCGAGAGCAATTCGCTCTGCGGGCTCTAAGCGAAAGATTTTCCGCGAAAACAACTTTGCAATAATGAAAATGGTAAGCATGGATAATGGATGCCATAGCGTACGAGAAGACACGTTTCGAGCGTGAGTTCACTTGAGAACTGAAGACAGCCTGGCAACCGCAGCTGCTACTCGTCAGCTCACTCGTTCCCTGACGCTTCACTCGTACTAGCAAACATTTGCATCGGCTCGATTCTGACGCAACAGTTCCACTTTTGTTATTTCCATTCTTAGTGAATATATCATATACGACGTGTGACGGATAAACGCTTTCATGGCTAAGTAATCTTCCTATTCGAGCAAGCCCATCAGCCAGTGCTTATAGACAGACTGCTAGTCAACATACGCGTTACTGCAGACGGCGTGTCCTAACAGCAATGTTCGATCGACCACTCACAAGCTATTTTCTAGCTAATTCAAGCTGGTAAGTACTCGAAGCAACGCTGCTTTCTTTTTTTCTGCGTAATACGAGAATGGCCGCTTCCTGGATTAGAAATCGCGCTTCGATTTAAAGTACTCTCGCTCCACTGACTCACACAGAAACCAGTAAAAAGTGTGCCTTATCCTAGAGGTAAACAAATACGACTTGCCAACAAGTCACGTTTGAAAGAACATATAACTAGTGATTTTAGCAATCAATAAAGACGATTTGTTGGCATTTCCCGAAAGGCGCACCTCCGATGCTTATAGCTAAGCACGCTCATTATTCTTATTTGTAACTGAATGGCACCGGCGTATACGTAGTCGATCGTCCCTGTAGTTCGGGCTATCTCTGTAACTGGGTTCGGCTGACTTCTGCACCCCTGCTTAACATAGCCGCGGACGACTTTTGCGTGTTACAAGAACGACGACAGACGAAATCTCATAATGTACGGATCTCGATTCACTTGTCCATGCAAAGTGGCCGCCGAGGCTTCTCCAAGAGGGTACTACGATAAGTTGGCAACGTTTTAATTAACAATAAACAGCAGCAATAGCAAACACAGCAATAAGAATGGCAACAACAATGCATTGAACGAATCAATAGTAGTGACTGTCGACAGACGCTGCAGTGTCCGACGCGGCGCGCTTATCCCTTGCTGGCGCAGCCCGCCTCGGACTATATATATATATATATATATATATATATATATATATGTATATAAAACTGATCATCTATCAGGCGGTGTTTATCTTTAGTAAGCAGTTATCGAAAGAGCCAATTTAAGTAATTGCCGCGAGCCGGCGAGCGCATACATTTCGCATTCGTCGGTATTGCACTCTGCATTGAATCAAACATTTTTTTCCTCTGTTTTTCGATGCTTGTTCGTGTGCGTATATTGTAACTACGATAGAAACGCCCAGTTCTTTCTGTTCGGGCCAATTGGCTCATTTCTGATTTGTTATCGAACCGTTTTTTTCTTCTATTCTGAACTCACCGTCTGCGCGAAACGCTCTGTACTAACTCTGTAAAAACGCGAAACGTACTACAACCTATTTTTGCTGTTCAAGGTCAGCGGCAACGAAGACCGCGCCGAATAGGGGCAGCATGGCGGCAGTAGTGCGTCCGGTCGCGCGTAGAGACCGACCGTGGAAGACTATTGACAGTGACACCAGCGGTAACGTTGATTTATATATATTAAAGTTGGGTCAGAGTGAAGAATTATTAAGACGACCCTTGTCGCCCGAAAATGCTAATATAGTAATCACGATCAAAATAATTTATATACATATACAGAAAGAATTCAAGCGAAGACAAGCGTCACGAACGAACGATGTATCCTAAAGCTGATTGAACTAACGTACAGCAGTGAAGTGACGATTATAAAAATAATAATCATTATTTTGGATATTGTGGTTTCGATGTCGCATAGACTGACACGTGTATCCTAGCACGGTGGATGGAAACATGCGAACTTTTTTAGCCAGTATGTACGTACATGTAGGATGTGTGGCGTCAAGCCACCATTACACAGTGCAGAGACGTTCGTATATTCGTTGGAAAACAGTCGCGTTCCGCCTCGCTGGCTAGGCTGAGTAGGTCGTGTTCGACCTGACAGCCTAACAACTGAGGGCCTCAAGGCTGGTGTCACACAATTGTGTATTCCCGTTGTATGTATTATGTAGAAGGTGCATCCGTGTATACATATTAGCTATCGGCTAACGCGATGATGACACTTAGCCGATACGCTGTGAAGTTTTTTCAGCTCTAAGTTGGTATTCTATGTGTTTCTTTTTCTTGTAATTGACGATTCATGGTTGCCTTTTGCCGTTGTCCTTATCATCTTGTTGCATTACCGTATCAATATCAATATTATTCGGTTCAACTAAACGGGGTGATCTTTCATAGGTATAATTCTGTGCGAAATACGCAAAACGTATACGTACAGAAACAGCTAAAAATAATAGCATAGCATGTCTTCATCGTGAGACAGAACAGACACACGGTGCCATTTAATTAGCCTACGAACAAAGTGACCCCGGAAGAAGGGGTAAGACTGAATAATGAAATTTGTAAGAAACTTCGACGGGTAATCGCTTCAACTATGTATAGCAGTAAGGCACTGTATATAGTCGTAGCGAACATTTGATAGCTTTGCGGGTGGGCACAAAGTGACCCACTGGTCTGATACGAAGCAAGATCTAATTAACATAAACCTCAAACAACTACACAATAGTACAAATGTGCTTTAAATTAGATATCACCTGACCTTACCTAATGGTCAACGGAATTGACTGTAGTAATTAATCCATTTGAGATCGTCTGATTGAGAGATCGTCTCAGAGGAATGATTGGTTTCGGGGAAATAATATCAAAATAAGAAAAACACTTATAGATACGAAAAATGGTAACGATAATGCACAACCGCCGTCGAATCTCTCGCTGGGAATAACAGAACAATGAATTCTTTTTTTTACAAAGAACTATTGACTATACTTTTTTTAAATACAGAAATGCAAAAAGGCATGCATAGTCTATACAATGATTTTACAGAAAGACCGAAGCAGACGAGGGCTATTGATGCCATTTTTACAGATGAAGTAGAAAGTAAACAAATGGAACGCCCGCAGTCAAGGCTCTTGATCAAAATACCCTTTAGAAAACTGGTATGCATTGAGCTTTCGCTCAGACTTTATTATTTACAGAATGAAAGGTCGTTGAATTCGTTGAAAAGCGATAAAACAATTATGCATAATAACTGTTGGCGTCATGCCTATTGCTAGGACAACGCACTCCATCGAACTACTCGACAAGCGACGCTCACAAGACAAAATGTTTCACGATTACGTAAAGCGGTCTAGCAGACAAAGTTCACTGTAAAAGTTTATTTGTAGAAACGTTACTTACCCAGAGACGAACCGGAAATGACCATTGTTCTGGAAAGATCATGATGCACACTGGACCAACTATACAAAATAGACGAGCGTCCATACGCTTTATAGTTATAAGATTAATCAGAAGGATTTGACAGTTTTAGTCCGATACTACGAGGCCGATGAAACAAACCATAGCAATATGCTAACTATAGGGTGGGACAAAAAAACGGAGCGAGGTGTTTGCTTCATATCATTAGTTCGATTGTTGACCCTGCAATCTATTTTTTTTTTACTCCCTGCCGAGTAACTGCCTATTGAGGATAGTTATCGAAACGAACTCTCTAGTTCTACCTAACCATTTACTGAATGCCTTGAAGACAAGCTCTCGATAACGTTGTGGCTCTATGGTCACAGCATGTACAACCCGTAACCACCTGTCACCTATCAATTTAAATCTCCATTTCACACCAGTTCGAATAGGAGAAAAATAAAAAGTAATCGAAATTGACACAAAAACAATAAATTCAAGACTCTAAAATTAACAGTGACCTTTTCAAACTGTCACAGAACTTTTCATGATATTTAATCGACATAAATAATTTTAATTGATCTTCTCAGGACATGTGACGCAAGCTTTGTCCTGATTGCTTAATGTCTATTCGGGACATCTCATTGTCCATTGGTTAACTGGTTCTTACTTATTCTCGCTCAACAGCCTAATCATGTGGGCGCATAGCCAAAGCTTCGTGCGGCTCGTCTAGGTCTTGCAATCGATTAGAAGACAGGTACAACTAACCTATACTTAACCTGACGGTATAGGGGTCCCGAAGTCGAACTAGGTATGGTGGCCTTCATGACCGTTGCGCAAAAAATGCGGTCAATGTAGGCGACTGACAGTATTGCCGTGACCCAAAGCTTCAACCCACTACCACGATAAGGGTTAGGCGCCGACCTTACTAACGAGCCTTGCATTGTGGCGCTTGTCAGGCTCACGCGCCTTAGGCCCAGACTAGCTGAACAGTTGCACTTGCGTTCGCACATATCCGACCTTCATCTATTAATTGTCTACAGTTAATCGCCCACTAGCAAATCACGTGGACCTACTCTTCCCACTTGGTCCAGGTCAGTTGCAACTTTATCTATTCAATAGATATATGCACACGTTAATGATAATTCAACAAATAACAAACATGCAGAATTTAATTACTGCCAATATGTAGTCAAGTGGACACCTATAAAACTGAACAAACTTATCAGTAAAAGTTCAAGTATCTATATACACGTTATTCAAGTATAAAAAGGGGAACTGAGTAAATATCGGTAAGGAATTGGTCGGGTGTTCGTTTGTTTGCTAGTCACAAACATACACTGCCTCTATCCGGTGGCCCAGTTAATTCGATCATACGTCCTTGCCATACGCTAGACAAAGCTAATCGGATGGATGCCTAACTGTCGCCTATATTGTGAATAAGAAATTGACCATATTAAAAATTAATTATTCGTTGAGTGAAACGACTGCTTCCTGGTTATAGCTGTTTGAAAATACCTCTACACTGGATAGACCTATCTCGTTAAAATGCGAAGCTGGCGTTTTTGTCAAGGCAATGGCTCTCAACCGCTCTCAGTTATCTAATTGACGTTATCGGGCAGTGCCTATGCAATATTCTGCAGTCTAGTAGAAACTTGCATACATCGATACTAGCGATTGGAATATAGTGTTGAAGAAAATTTCGAAAAATCAATTTCATTACGCAATGATGATATCCTGCAGTTTTTCTGTTTTTTTTTTTTCTTCCTCCTGATGCCACCTGCTAATTGGCTACTCTGTATTGTTTGATGTAACGTCGATTGATACTCATTGCTTACGTTGTGCCATTATAGTGCTTTTGAGTGATTGTTTTATGAAAGTTTTTATCTATATACTAGGTTAGAATCATAGATGCTGTTCGAGCGTAGATATCAAAAGCTGTTTTCCTTGCAGAATTGGTAAACGTACGGTGATGAAAATGACGATAATATTAAATTACTTAAATTAGGTTGCTACTAGTGGCTACGTTTGCAAAATCGGTAAGGCAACGGTTATCAAAAGAAAATGCCTCAGTTAAGCGTATACTGAGAGAACAGATAGTGTTTAGATGGGCACTTCGCTATCATATAAATGAGGTAATGTTACTTAGACTAAAAAATGTTCAGATATACAGCTTTGTACAGTTACGAATTAGTAGGATGATGTTTATTTTGCCGTTGTTATGAAGGTATAAACTAATCGTTGTCTCTATCGAGGCCAAGCATTAAACCGCCTAAATGGTGACTTCGTTTACTGTAAAACAGTCCATATATTCCTCTATGTTACGCGAATAAATCAACGCACTGACTGATAACCATGCCATCCGACTTATCTTATATATTTTGTACCGAATATATATTCATATTTATAGTCATATCATGTATTCGCGGCTGTAGGAGACCGGCAAACGGGTGATAAATATCACAGAAGTGGCTTTGATCGTTGCCCTAGACTTGGGCCGAAAATTGCGCCAGTCAATCTAGGACAAGCTGTAATAGGTAGACACGAGTCACCTAGTTCATGCGACCGCCACAACAATATCAGAAACAAGAAACGGAAACCGCGTGCTAAAAAAAAAATGCAAAAATAAGGATTTTTTCAGAGTTCCACCGATTCGCCATTGTTGAATTAGCTTATTTACTATCACAGCCATAGCCGTTCTGATGCTGTTGCTAATGCAACGAGATGGTGGGCATTGACCTGATGGATGTGCGATTTTGGCAAGATGGCGATCGCCGAATAAAGTGGGCAAAGAAGAAAGCACTACTAGCACAAGTGGCATAAACACATTTAGCATCTTCTACTTTGTGATGGATGGGGAAAAAAACTCAGATGGCCATTCTGTTCTGAGCAGTGCAGATCGTTGGACTCGTATTGCGTCTTCTGTAGAGTATAATACTTCATACGCCTTGCTAGTATCATGACCGTTAGATCTTACGTTTCTAATTATTTTTGTTTTCATTTCATGCTGTTTCTTGGATAATGTTCTTGCGTGCTATGCAAATAGCGTGACCACCAAAATAATCGACGAATCTACATCTGCGTATAAGACATGAACCTATTTGGTACCCCGAGAAGTCCACCGCTCTACCCATTTCTCTATTCGCTTTCGAAATCAGAGAATTCTGCTTTCAAATCTACCATATAGAAAGTAGTTTATAAACCATTACCTAGTAATGTATAGATGTACGAATGCATGGAAGTACGCTAATTTTTGCCTGCCGTTAGTAGCTGACGCCAAGTATGCGAGCGGCCATGGCTTGCTATATACACTAAATATATTTATAAATACTTTCATTAAAACGATTCAATTTGGATTTCGCCCACAAATTAGTACCACTATATTCATGCAACACGTGCTTGATGATTGCCGTACGACGTCCATTGACTTCGACATCACCGTAGACGTGTTGGTTGTCACTCGGACACGTTTATTCTTTTTATGGCGTAACAGGACCCTCTAGACGACCTTTCTGCCCTACCAAAATCGGTTTTATGCTGAGCCACTATACCAGCGGTCGGGTGACATTATTATTTCGAATCAGTGAACGGACAGTAGCTAACTTAACCGCAATGGTCGTTAGTTGATATCGAGTAATGCTGTAAGTTCTTAGGGGTACGCAGTTAGACATATAATGATAACAAATACGGCATACGTGGGGCGATAATAACATCAAGAGATTCGTACCCACAACAAAACCATCCACAATGGCGCTTGCCCGCGTTGCGGAAGCAGGCAGTTTCTGCAGTCACTGTGCTACACATATATCATTGAGCTATTAAAGGACCAGAAATAGGAAATATCAATATTGCCGATGGGTCATCGCCACCAATTTGGCTGTACTTGTTGCATTAACAATTGCGTACGGTAAATGGTAACTGTTGGACACGTTTGCATTACTGTCAGATGGAATAATTTGTACCTGTGGATATGTATCTAAGGGCCAAGTAAGAAGTCTGCTACCGGTAAAAAACTGCCTATTTCCGGTGAACGAGTCACCGAATCAATGGACGTAGCATGTTTTCATTCATATTTCGTCCAGTTGCATGCACAGCTTAAAATGCAGGGTACGACTGAATTGAGTAAGATGGAAATATTATGGTATGTAAAGCTCGGTCTATATCAGACAACCAGTGAATACAAACACTTGATCGTTCCTATTAGGCCAGTTACATATAAAGCTACATATGTAGCTTGTATGAAGATACACTAAACAGCGGCTCTAGCAAAAAGTAGAACACATGCGTTGATTTCTTCATACTTTAGGAATAAATCGTATCGTATAATGTTATACACATACACACGCACTATACGATCATACCTGACTTTCCTATCTGTAAGCTCTGTAGAAGACCCATATACTCATATTACGCGCATATCGCATAAAATTCATTGTCTTTATAGGCAGATAATAACAGAGGTAAGCGATTTTATATGGAACTGAAATCAGATGCCCGGATACCTCAGGCCCCATATGCTGACGCCTAGATAGGACAGTACTAGCGTACGTTTGGATCTATATGCATTCGAACAAATAATAATAGTAAATCTTCTTCATCTTGTTGCGGTAGCTAAATCCAGTGATGACATCAT
Organism: Varroa jacobsoni; assembly: GCF_002532875.2. Lineage (NCBI taxonomy): Eukaryota > Metazoa > Arthropoda > Arachnida > Mesostigmata > Varroidae > Varroa > Varroa jacobsoni. Next base: position 141,553 of record NW_019213777.1, read on the forward strand.
TATCGTGCTGTCACCATCTAGATTTCGTTGAATTTTTCTCATTCGCGCTTAACGTCCCTAATGTGATGTATACTTAATCGATTCAGGTACAAATACGGACTACAATGTACGCTATTGATCGGTGATATTAACTACCTATCTGATCGTATGGCACCATAACAGGCAAACCGATAGCTAGAGTAGTAACCGGCAGAATGGTCCTCGTACAACTTCAAAGCGGCGAGGGCTATTTCAAGCATTTACAACCGTGCAAAAGCCCTCGTGGTTTAAATTTAAAAATGGTTGGATAAAAAAATCATGCGTTTGCTGTTTCGCCAGCGGTCGTATTCGTTCGGCAAAAAATCACAAAAACTCTAACTCATACGTCGTGACGAACGAAGCCAGTCCTGCCGATCTCCGCAGATCGCTCAATCTCTCAACGAAAATATCTTCACTCTACCTTCCAAGTTATTTATTCCAGTAATATGACGTATTGCATTAGTGAGTGAGGTTGGCGCTATATTACTTACCTAAACACGCGACGGGGGGCATGCATATCCACCCGTACGACGTGGAATGAACGTCGTCATGTTAGAAGGGCCAGTCGCTTGAACTTCCGATCATCGGTACGACTCTCTGTGTGATACGATAAAATCACCGTGAGGCTTGAGCCTCACTGAATACCCGGAATCATCTCTCAGTGGTTAGATATGTCACGTGTTACTGTTGCTGCTGCAGCAGCTTCGTTTGCTTCAAAATGCCATCGTTTGATCGGCCTTTCCGTTGGCGGTATTGGCAGCTAGCGACGAAGGCCACTTGAGTGATCGTAATCATTGGCACAATGTGGTGTTCCTGTGTAATATGGTGTTGAAGACCGTCGTGTATGTATACATGCTACCACTGGCAGCGGTAGATCTAATATTAATGTCTATACAAACCGGCTGTCTTAACCGTGTGTCCAACTAACTCTCAAATCGAATCAATAGACACCATTACCATTATATTAAATCGTGTTAGCGATATTTTCGTCATAAGTACATTGTATCACCATTTGCAGAGAAAAGATCAAGAACAGAGCTTATGCGGTCCACGAGTCTCGCACATCAACGGTGTACGTGCGCTATGGCCGATTGGAGTAGTCGTATGATTCCGATTTGGGATAGACATGATCTGGTAATGTTCTTATTGTCGATGGCTGTTTCCACGTAGTCGTGCGCGTGCGTACCTGCAATCGATGCTATCACTTGTGACAGATCCGATTTGTTACGACTACACGGAGCTGACTGCAACTAACGGTAGATGATGCTTTGCGATTTTTCCTTGTCTTCTTTTTTTTTTTTTTTTTTCTTCTTCTTCTTAGGAACATGGTACGACATTGCGCCGCGTGCGATCAGCGCCTCTTAATCGATCTAGCTTGTTGTCGGCAAGTATGTTCGTCACCGTGAAGCTTTCCCTGTTACGGTGTTTTCTTCCTAGAACGAAACCAATGCTAGGGGCAAAAGCCGGCTTCTTCTTTGATTTCCCGCCCGATTTTCTCCGAATCGCGTGTGCAAGGGGCAGTGAGTTGTCGCGTACCTCTGCATCGCGCGGATAAAAGCTCGCGTATTTTCTCTTAGAGTCGCAAAGCTCCCGCGCTACAGTTAACAGCGACAGCAAGGGCTCCTGCCACGATGGCACCGCTACTAAAGCCACAAGAGGCGAAGTCGAACATTGGCGATGCCGAAAAAGTATACAACGACACACAAATCTAATGACATATGGATCAGCTCGTCGATAGTACTGTTTCTCACTCACTTCATTTTTTTTTTATCTAATTCTAAATGACAATACGTTACATACCTTCTAGCACATCGTTTACACGGAAAAGCAAATGGACTGAGGGGGCATGTCGACAAACAAACAAATAAACATCGGATCATCGTCTCTGATCACAATAATTACAGTAAGGCATCAGCATGTAAAATTCGCTTTTCCATATGATATATTTAACTAAACATTGCTTGATAAACATTAATGCAGAAACGAGTTTGCTCTATATATATATATATATATATCATGTTTATATGTGTGCCAGTTTTCCCTAGGGTTAGTCGATTGCACCCTACCGTACGTTAAACGCACTTTTCAAATAGACGTAAGTCTCCAGCAATGATACACCTCCTCGACGATCCAATGGTACTCATGCCAGTCAAAATGGCAAGGGAAATTCTGAGGTCGCTATGGCCGAACGGTAATGGTGTTAACAACAGTCAACTAATGGCAATATCGACTGCCACTCTCTCGCGTCTATTACTGTTTAATAGATAGACAAATTATGCATAGCGTAAGTACTTGCTCCGTTCCAATAGAAGGTCCAAAACGATGTATCTCCTGATGACAGTGTGAGGCTCGAAAGACAGACAGGCAGGCTATCGAAGAATTTAAGCTCGCACAAGGCCCGAAATGTAAAAAGGTCATTGCGTTGCTCGTCAAATCTACTACGGACAGACAAAGAGGTAGTACGAAATGGATAAAGAGAAAAGCATCGAGGGGGAATCATCATTTCCCGCTGTCGTCATTTGATGTAACCCCTCCACGGCCCTTTCTGTATATGGGCCGTTACCGTCAGGGTGTAGTATAAATAAACTCGCTGGTAGACGCTGTAAAAGAAACCCAAGCTGTATCGCCGTCTCTCGATCATCTTCCGCACTTTTTTGCAAATGTTTTTAATCATTGGCGCCGACAAGTGACGCCGAATGGGGATTTCGCCAGCGCGCGATAACATCATTTACAATCACGTTTTATAATAGTTAATACGAGTCGGACTCTTGTATAGACTATTGATAATATGAGATGCGTGAAATCACAGACTCATCACTCAGCGCTGTTTATTTATTATAAATGTATATATATATATATATACATACACAAAATTATATTGCGTACCTCTGATGCCCCGAGAATGATTGTATCGAGACGGCATCCGGCCATTCGTTTCGACGCTTCTTTTTTGTGGCCCAGCTGGTGCCGGTTTACTCCGCGACACGATAACAATGAATCAGTATCAAGAGCTGCGAGAGAGTTGCTAATTTTTTGAGCTTTTATTTTCTCGAATCATCCGATCAGCGGAAAACGAAAACACAATCGAGAAGCGACGACATGGATAATGCCCGACTCCACGCTCACAATGGTTTGTTGTTAGGTAGGCCGCCGCGTGAGAATCACACCTTACAGGCCCTCAACCCAATAAACCAGGCATAAATTACTTGTCTTGTGACACTATGCCCTTGCCGCAGCACTATGACGGAATAATTGGACTACAGAAAGGTCTGCTGCGTCTGCTGGCAGAGATCTAAGAAACCTGACATTAATCTACATTGGACATTTATACCCGTTACGACTACTATGGATGATGCGGGACGACGGGTTACAAAGGCAATCGATTGCGCAGTAAAATTGGAGGATTGTTCCGCATTAGGCCTAAATAACAAGTAGAAAGTTATTGTTTTTTAAGTTTATACATCGGTCGTCATGTAGGTAACTAGTTCCGCTTTCAATTGATCGATAAATTTTCGGTAAATTGTGTAATAATTTAGGTTGTTTATGAAGATCATTGACCAGCGGAATGGCAATTCATTGAGCTCCCTGGAATTGACAAGAAATACCTCTTTTTATTATATTCAACTTACGGACATGCTTTGTATCGTATTATCATGTCCATTGCGCGTAGATGCGCCTAGTAAATTAGCTTCCGCTACCATTATTTTCCATAGCATACTTGAAAATTTGGCTGAGAGGAAGAAGCACAAAGAGCTTTTACGAAGGTCTTTGTATTTGCTCGGGACAGTCTCCGTGGAAACACTTGTTTACCCTTTGTAGAAACACAATTTCTTGAAACAGCCTTATGCACCGGTGTACTTCTCTGCAGTTGATTACAGTTGTACGGTTCGTGCAGGTTGACTTGGATTCTCTATTTGCCAGTGCAAATTCTTGGTTCTTCAGCTTGGCTATGTTGACTTCTGGAACAATGAACTGAAGTTTTCGTTAGATGCACCGCTATTCACTGGGTTACTGTATCGTGTCCTTAATAATATTTTGTCTTGATAAAGACAAGATTATAGAGAACTTTACTAAATGGGTCTAGAATACTCTGCTTGCACCGACTTTTTTTCTTCTATAAGTGTAGTTTCATTCAGATTTGAGCGCGGTCATCTGGAAGCAAAAGCGGGGTCTGATGGAACACCCCAGATTAATATCTATCTTCTGACTGTCCACACTCAAATGGTCGGAAAAGGGAGGAGCATGGTAATGATGATGACCTCATTTGCAACGTGATAATTACAGATGACATGAACCCTGGCCGTGATGTTGTCCTGCGAAGGGATGACGGACGTGGTCCACTATTAATGACCTTTTTCCGTAGTGTCCCCTGGAGTGGCTGCCGTTTGCAATAACAACACGCGGTCAGTCTTGTCTGCCCGGTTCCCTGGGCACGGCCTGCTACATCTCAGGCAAACTTCAATGATGTTATGCCGCACTGGATCAATACGGATCAGTACCGTGAGATCGGCCTATCGATATAAAAATATTACCTAATACTGCAAAGAGCAACGTTATTTGACACGAATAAATCACACTGAATTTAAGGGAACTGTTATTATTAGCAAGCAGTGGAAATAATAATCGTAGTCGTCCTTCGGGTCGTTACTGGTAGTTGGTAGCTTTCTACAGGCCAATTTAGTTAACTGGCAGGGAAAATATCGCGGCGATATAAATAGATGAAGGTTTCAATTAGCGGCCGACGTCAACTGTGCCCCAATAGCGTGGGGCATACGCAAAGCGTGGCTCCCTCCCTGGGTTAGGGCTCTGCTGCAGCAGTAAAGTGTGAAAAATTATTGACAGATGCTGAAGCTACTATATCTATCGAACTTCCATACGCTTATTAATACCGTTTACCAGTAGGAATGTTTGTCGCCAATCTTAGACACAAGTACAAGCAATACGCCGGAATTTTGCTAAGACGCACCGTTACAAAAATCTATTGAATATGACCGCTATTAGATTCATACCACCACAACAGTCGGGTCACATCAAGTCTTACGATGGATACGAGAGGATAACAGATATGGTAACTTGTGACGGTGGCAAATCCGAAGCGGTCAAATGGTCCGCCCCCATTATTCAGTCAGTAATAATCTGGGGTCCCCATGGGAGCTATACGTATATAGTGCGGACTATGCATACGGTATCCTAGGCACCATTAGCGGTACTGCGCAGAGCCAGCAATCGTTGTAGTTACGTTCATCGGCTTGGTGATTACGCTAACTCCGAACGCTGAACAGCTTTGAGAGCGTTGTCACCTTGCGGATTGAAATGTTGAACGGGTATCGTTCTTCGGCCTTAAGCAGTTGAAGCTGTTGTTGCTTCTAGCTAGCAGTGGCCATGACCATTGGATCTGTGCAGATAAAGTGCCCGTTCAGCGCATCCCTCCGGGCCAGGAAGTGGGTTGGGCACAAGGACGTCGGACGGGCACTAAATACCGTTACCACCACCACCACCACAGCAAAAGCAATGGCATGAGCGATTCACCATGCCGATAGCAGGCGTTAATAGCACCTTTTGTGGGACTGTTGGCCGTATTCGTTATGGGGGGCATGTAAGTGGCTTATCGACTGTAATGTCAGCTGTGGATAAATATGCGATCTCACCGGACCCTTTAGCGACCACATATGTCGCAGCACGACTACAAACTAACGATAATTTCTTCAAAGGTAACTATAAAAATAATGCTGCTTCTGTTTTTGTTTACTATTGGTGTTTTCTATGAGGAATCTGACAAATCACATAGAAGTGATTGGTTACATAGGATCTTTTATTTTTCCGCACAGATATATGACAGTGGCCGTCGCGCCGTTAGCTGGCGTAACAATGGTATCCCTATAATGGATGCAATATATGAAACACACACTCTATGAACGTATCTCATCAATAACATTTTTGAACGCGAAAAAGACCGTTCGCAACAGGAGCACAGATCCACGACCCCTTATTCTATCGTTAAATGGCGGACTCTTTATTTGGTGGAGTAATAGCCAAATTTATTTAGTAATGAATAGGTAGACGAATTATTAAGTGCTTCTGCCTTTTACCATCATATGGTAATAAGCGATCGTCTTTAATCTTACTCTTAAGCAGTTTTGATAATATATGCTTAAATCTTAAGCAATCATATAAACTAGGAATCGAAGAATTTACTCATTGACAGGGTGTCATTTCATTGGGTCAAAGTAGAAATGGGTAGTACGGACATGTGAAACAATACAGAATTTTAGCTCACTACGCCCAGTATCCACCGCTGTGTGGCATCAGCGAATGATCAAGCAAATTAATATCAACACAGGTTACTACCAGATTAACGTCAGACTTGAAAAAGTTGTTTGAAGTGCGTTATTTTTAGGTCAAAAGTGCTGTTTTTAGGTTGACCCTTTTATCTAATACTGTCGACTACAAAACCTTCGTCAAACACGGTACGTTTATCCTTCCGTGGCCTGCTGGTCTCAATGAAAAACAAATGAGAAGTTTTGAAAATAATGCCTTATTGCCGTCCGTCAAACCCATCTATGGAGACCGGGATTAGGTCAAGTTAGTTTTTCAAACGCTGACTGAACAGATATGGCACTGTCTTTGTCTCCCGACGGCATCGAACTCTTCAAAATCAACAAATGAAGAATTAATTAGCGGAAGCAAGAAACAAAAACAGCTATGACTTGTTTTAGAACGTAACATACATTATAAGAACATACCAACGATTATCCACTTCAAGGTACCTTGCTCCTAGCGGGCGCTGGAAGGCAGACACCGAATACCGCACAAGCAACATGAACTAAGGTTCGACTGCTACGGAAAATACACTGCCATTGTATTACTTGTTTAGTGTATCATATGCATTATATGGGACTTGTTATTCCTGCAAAAAATTGGTAGAAAATTTAGCAAGTGATCGGGCCGAACACGGAACCCAAGACCATCGTATTCGGTCCTAAGGTTTTGTCCGCATGTTATATCTGTATACACAGACATCGTGTTCTGCTAATGTAGGTATCGAGTATAGCTGCAATATTTAACAGGTACGACTGGTATTCGTTGGACTTCATAGAGCTTCCAAGCTGGTAGTGCATCTTCAGTCCATTTGTATAGCGATGCCCGGTACCAGCAGGCAGGATTCTGTCTACTCGAACAGACGATGGATCTTTTGAAATTAAGCACCCCTCCTTCCTGACAGGCTTGTCGTCCTCTTGACGACATGATATGATACAGAGAAAAATAAGAGCGCGTTTTTGGGTTGAGTGTTGTCGTGATACAGCAAAGTTGCACGTTCCTGTGATAGAACAGGGGGCAAAATGTTTGCCTATTAAACGCGTAGTGGTCTAAGCTAGCTCCCAAGCCTATACATTCTATTTTACACTAAAAGCCAGCGGTCTCAAGTAATGCCTAATGGCCTGAGTCTGGGACGGGAGCTGCGGGGAAGAAACAACGAATATGTACATGTTTCGTTCAATTCCACGATAGGCAATGTCTGGCTGTAATGTATCGAATATGCATAGTGTCATAGGTTAAGTATTATTTTACGTATATACAGCTACGAGGGCTGACTTTGGCAGCGTCGAACCACTTACGTTTAGCGGTAAATTTTCATTTCTCGCCCGTTTCTTTTCTTAAGTACAGCTTATCAAGTGGGTCCTCGCAGTACTATCTAGTTCTGTTGTCTGTAATACAACTATTGTCAAGGGGTGGTACGACAGGAACAGCGTCATCGCTAGCATTTCCAGAAACGGCACCCCTCCATTTCGGTCGGGCCCTCGGGCAAACAGAAGGGTTACGAATACGAAAAAACTGCGTGCCTATCATGCCAAGCCGTTGTTCAAGTGAACGATCAATTTCAGTTTATACGGACTGCCATGGACCACTGCTGGCTGGAGCGACAGAACAGCGAATCACAAACGTTTACGCATACTCGTAAATACTGACGTGATAGCTGGATAGGCGAGTACGGAAAATACTGTCCATCGAATCGTTCGACTGTAGAAAATGAACCGAAAGAAGGAGTCGTGCAGCCGACATCGCTATCCGAAGCTGCGTCGTCAATACGACTCGCAAACGTAGGGAGCAGCAGGAGAGCACGAAGCTAAAAGAGAAAGGAATCGAATTAGTTTTGACAACGACATACGCTAATGCGACAAGAGCGGAGCTCCATTCTTACATGCTCTTTGGATAAGCTCGCATCTCTCTGGAGTGCGTAATTGTGAACAGTCGACTAGTGTGGTGCGCCACGCGGGCGTACAGCTTCAGCCAGCGTCGGTTATAACGTAGCACTTGCCACTTGGTTTAACGCTCACCAGGAGTCGGGAGGCTAAAGGAGACAGATAATCAAATCGTGGTCACGGCAACAGTTATAGCATTAACGTGCTTATGCCTATCATCGTCGCTGTTGGCGGCTAAGGCCACAGTGGCCTGCCAGTGTGACCATTTGCCAACCGCTTAGTAAAAGTGAGCTCTTTTTCTCAATGATCAACTGTTACATCGGTTCAGTCAGCATCTACAAACCCTACTTGAGTGGCCAGGTAGGTGAATCTTAGAATTACCGTCGCAATTGCTACTCCCGACGCTCGAGAATAGGGCTATTTGCCTTATCGGGGTTCTGTTACTGGTGCCATGACGACAATGTCTTGTCACCCATGAGCCGTCTGACAAGACGAGAAAAATCCGCACACGTCTTGGATCCGTCGTTCTCCGATTGCAAGGTTGGGTACTATAACCCACACGTTACAGTTGCATGAACGACCGACTTAGTCCTGTGAGAGGTTGGATACGACGGATAAAGTAAGCCAAGTTCAACGAACTTCGTAACGGTGCGACATGGACAAACATGAACATCAATCAAACTGCAAGATGTACGTAACCGATAAATGAGCTTTCTTCTTTGTTAGTGTTGTTTCTCATAGTGTTTTCATTATTTACAATGCAAACGATATCAGACCTGGCAATCCCTGAACTTTGTACGTTCCAAACGCCTAGTGATGATAGGTATTGAGAGATTGATCGACTCGATATTTCAACGACCGACGCTAGCTAGCTAGCTAGCTAGCCCGGTTTGTGGCATTACGTAACGGAACTTTATCGAAGCAGCAGTTACATCATATCGGTATCAATAATAATAATAATATATCAGAAAAGCTGAACCTTCTTCAAACGATAATTATATTATTGGGTGTATAATTATCGATATGCTGCTGAATGAAATTTATCACTTACCCCGCCAAATATATATATGGGTTTAATTTACAAGCGTTAAACGAAGATGATTGTCGCTCGTCATAGCGGTTATTATTTTTCTTCAATGTTTTAAATTTCCCCAGCGCCGCCTCTTGGTCATTCCTGTTAAGCGTCATGGAACATTCGACAAGTGACTATATGAATGAAAGTTACACCCATCATCTTCAGTGTAATCAAGTAAGATATTCGAAATACTGATGAGTCACATCGACATTTACACGTGGTCACGGCAAGAAGTTTAAGGCACGCAATCGAAATTGGCAAGAAGCCGGTCGGTCTGCTATGTTTGGAAACGCTACTGCCATCTACAATTAGTGAAAGCGCTAGTAGATTACAATAAACTAGAGCTAGAGAGATTCGAAAGACGGACGATAATCGCTCGACAGATCTGACGACAAATCTATGTAAGTGAACGTCAAACGAACTAGATTTTTATTAACCCACATAAACCCAACCCAATAATATACGAGCTATAGTAGTGCACCGTCGATACAAACGATAGCATACGAAACAGTCTCAAATGGCGCGACGATTACGAAATAATGGATTCTACCGCGATCACCGTAACGAACATGTTTCAGGTATTGAATAGCATTACTACGAATGAAATACGACGAAAGTGCTCACCATAGCGCTCGTTCAACCTGTAAACAGTTTGCCTGAGGAAGAGCAGTCGACTTAGTGGCTTTTGTCTGCGCGACGGCGGCGTCTAAGTTACGATATGGAACAATTACGAATCGTCATAGGACGATAACATATAGATATGTTCACTTCAGTCTGCACGCTGCATAATGGCAGCTCCTCATAGCTTATTGGAGGGTCGTACTTATGGTTTTCGTTTGCTGTTTTAAGGAATATCAGTCTAATAGTTGAGTTTGCTTCTGGAGGATTGCGGGATTGATTATTTGTTGAACTTAACAATGTTCATGCGATCGGCAATTAGGGGCCGTTAGGACAGCGAGCGAAGTGTGTGCCGCACATCGAGATACGGGATCGATTTCAGCGGAACGTCGGTAGAGACAGACGCAAAGGTTCCGCAGTACATAGGTCATGGCTGCAGTAATGATAGAAACAAGCTCAGAGCAAAAATAGTTGCTTTCTACGTAAGCGATTTAATAAGACAGTTAGACTAGAGAGAGGAACTAGAATCCGATTCGGACCGTTTTAACTATCGAAGCTGACTAGAACTGAGCTAGGGGGCGGCTTGATACATAGCGAGACGTGCATATCGCATAGCAGTATGATGTAAGAAACGTTCCTTTCATACCTTCGTGGTAAATCGATATTTTGAATCTACTGGTGTCTAAGATATGGGAAAATGAATGCCTTCAAGCCAGCCGAGTAAGCGTATACCTTGCATGAACACACGGCTCAATTTTTTCGTGACCATTTTGTCTTGTCTTCCTTTTAGCGTGTGTGCTCCACAGTGCCCAGAATTACTCAATGTCAAAATCGTGATTCGTTACTTTTGCTGCTCTGTACGCATCGAATCGCCATTGATTGTGAATTAACACAGACATCAACGGGCAGAAACGCAGGGCGAAGACAAACCTTTTTCTTTCTTACCGGCCTTGCAGTTAACAAGAAGCTGTAGCAGGCAAAAGTCGTCGTTCGGCCGACTGTCATAAGTATTATTTATTCAAAGCCGATCTAAGTCATCTGTCACTCCTCTAAGGTAAACCCTACACTGAATGGAGGGTTACCATGAGTCACGCCCGCAGCAGCTACGGTACGCTAGACTCAGCGTCACATCAGAAGGCGTCACAGCGGTTATTGAGGAGCTCGTAATGATAGCACCCATCGAATGAGTTTGGTGTACACCAATATCCAGGGATAGGTAGGTTGTTGTGTTTATCTTCTCCACTCAATTTTGATAAGTACTTGACGATGCTCATTATTAGAACGAAGACAATTTGTCGTCATCAGGTGTAGCTCAGATGACCTCAGTAGCGGTACATTTACATGCGATAGTTCAGCGATTCGCACCAACATTTTGCCACTGGAGATAAGCTATAAAAAGGAGTCAACATTACCCATTATTGGATTGCCCCAATTCGACGGAACGATCAATAGCTTTGGCATATCAGCGAATAACTGGGCAAGTGTTCAGTTTCCATTGGATGCTTAACGTTGTCTTAGCTCGTATTAAGGTCTATCGTACGCTGCTTGCTGATTTTTATAGACGCTCTACGACGGCCATGAAAGAAAATCGACACACGGTACACACCTAAACGTCAGTGGAACAAATAAATTTTAAAAAAATACAAATAAATTAGCACAATTATTAATATGTAACCAGCCATGCAAATATACGAAGCAGTATACGTATCTTGGCAATTGATTTACCATATATGTTACTTATGCGCTTAGCTTCATCGCTTACCTTGCGTTTGGCTATTGAAAGTTGTCTCTCAGTCGTGTATATCCAGGCTGTGTGGATCCTGGACAGTTTGGATCATCGCTCTTCCTCAATAGAGGATGACTTAAAAACTAGAGAAAGCAATTATAGTTTCTAAAATGTTCCTCTCGCTAGTAAATGCTAAAAATCTATATGTGAAAGATTTTCTCAGTTAATGGTGTGCTTATTAAGCTAAACAGCCGCAGATATTCCGTCGGTAAATGCACAGTACCTTCACTGTATATACTTCATAACTACTACGTTCACCTAATGTATACAGTCAGAACCACTAGTCATTATATTGTCCAATTAAGACGACAGTTCCATTGACGCGTAAAACATCTATTACAAAATATCTTACCGGTGGCGTATACGTAGACATGCCCATACAAACAAACAAACAACTATGATTACCGCAATGCAACGTAGCTCGGGTGACGTTTACCAATGACTCTGGCGACTGTGATCGCAGGTACTCTTCCTAGGCCTTGTTTATGCTAGCCTAGCAATAGTAACGATTTGGTAGCTGAGACAAGGCGCGAACCACAGGAAGGAGCAGTCGCATGTGTTCTATCCAAGGCTGCGTGTCCGTGTGCTTAAGACAATCTTACTACTATCTCCGACCTTTACTAGTTAGCTCTGTTGTCGGTGGCGTGTCGGAGCCATATTTCTATGTTATGCACACATGAAAACAAACGCAAGGCACACGAGACGAAATGTCAACAATAAAGTCTTAATTGTTATCATTGCTTCCGTTATTATATTTTCACGAATATCTATGTTCATCAACATTTTCGTTAGAAATGGAAGGGTTCTACCATTTTGTATTCAAGTTCGACTGGGAATGCATAAGTGTGATTGGTGTAGTGCGCAAGCAAGCGGTACCTCCGCTACGATCTATTTCTTATTATTATATCATGTATAATTAGAAATTACGTAATGTATATAAAAAAATCAACGGTGCAACACTGACTTAACATGATATAGAGAGATGAAACGACGTAGTCGCACTAGAGCCAAGGTGTGCAATAAGCATTGACGGCATTTTTGATTTCGACCGAGACCTGAATAGCTCAAGTGCATCCGGTTTAGAAGTGCGCTAACGATTTGACTCGGCCATGTTTAATATCGAGTCTGGTTCTTCGTTCTTATTGTTCTCATGCAGGAGTGCACAATGTATCATCGTGCGGTAGCCTATGAACAGCGCCTTCCGGTGGAGACGCTGTACTGCACATCCGATATCGTACGAGGTTCAATGGCTTACAACGACAACACGCATGAGCATAGCCACGCGGCGTCCCCGGACACCGACGTGGCTGAAGGGCGTCTCAGCGATTTTGAACTTGAGCAGATTGAACACTGTTACCGCAGCCAGAAAACATCTGTGTATGTTGCTTCCTGTCTCGCCAATCTGTATTTTACCCGCACCGATCAACAGGGTAATCCTGTAACGTGGGAGCTTAGCTCCTGCGGAGTGCCTGTCCTAATCCTTGACAAAGGTAAGTGGCTTTTTGGACTAACCTAGAACTGGTCATTGTTTGAGGACATTACTTATTGGAGAATATATATGCTTTCTAAGTGATCACTCAGTTGCAAAATCAATGCGTTCAGCGAAGCCGGCAGGTTAAAACGCTAACCAGAATGACGTGGGTAATAGTTTAGGTGGTATATGATCTATCTATGTTTTATCGCGGTTAAGGACCGCTGCGGTGCCTCATGCCCGATGCTCTTAATCAACGTAAAGGAAACATATTGGTTAGGTAAATTCGAATGCGTGCTTTTTGAAAAGGAACTGCAATACTATCTAACTGCGTACATGGTAGTACTTGCCGTAGCAAGCTTGTCGTAGGAGATTGTCAGTTTTTTAGTGAGAAGTTCAGTATCCATTTCATGAACCGTTTGTTAGCCTATTCTATTGGTAACCCACACAGTAAAAGCGTTGTCTAATACGTGAACGGTGTTATCTTTCTGGTATTGTGGCACTATTCTGCAGGCGAAAGTCGAGCACGAACTATTCGCCAGCTTCAGATTGTCCTTGCTGAGAAAGGCACAGGTTTCGCACTGTGGAGAGACAAAATCGACAACTTGTCGCTATACAAATGTCCTGGTGAGGAAGCCTCTTTTCAGACAATGTACCTTTCATACGATCACAGAGAAATGATCGGACTCAGTTTCGACCTCGAGGAAGCCGCACAAGAGTTCTACGAGACTGTAAGTGTTTCACTTTTAACCAGTTACGTCATCTATAGGGCCAGCCATATATAACTAGAAATTCTCTGGAGGAAAAATAGGTACTGAGAAAGAAAGCTCAATGAGCAATCTATACAGCGTGATCGACTGTTGTTTATTGACATAGTATTTAATTCTGCTTTTTAGGTGTCGGATCTGTGCGCAGACCCGAAAAACATCAGTCTCTCAATGCCAAAACTGTCTAAGAAAAAAAGTAAATCGAAAGGCAAGAAGGCTACGAAGGCTTCTATAAAGCGACGTGTGACGAAATCAGAGATCTCAAGTCCCATATGCTTTCAGCACGTCACGTCGGTCGACGTTATGGACCGCGAGAAGCTTAACTCTCTCTGTTCGCTTGTACATACACTGAGTCTCGATGTCAGCTCGGTGGAAAGCGCGAGTACATCAGGCACATCGAGTTCTAATTCCATCACGTCTAGCCATCTTTAATCAGAAGAGCATATGTAATGGAAACATTTAGAATAAGACGCATTTTGTTGACGATGGCATCCATTGATGAGATGCACAAACAAAAACCTGAGGAGTACAGAAGAGTTCGATGGAATTTCGTCGGTTGTCCGCTGTGTTATAGAAAAGTTCTGTATATATTGCCTAAGACGCTAATCGCCTGGCTTCAGGGTGTTTCGCTGTATATAGCTATCTGTGAGTCGTACATTTGTCTATGGCCATAAATAAAGCTTTTATGTTAATGTATAACAAATACGTAAATGCTTTTTCGTTAAACGTAAACATTGTCACGGGTAAGCGTTTCGTTAAGAGTTCGTACAGCATACAAGACTAAATTGATATGGAACTTGTTTACCATTGCCACTATGGCAGCCACTTAACCTTGTTTCCACATCGGCCAACATAGGGCTTGGCCATAGATACACTACACTGTCAAGGTTTTAAGCAGTTTCTTTTGGTGGCTATATTCTCATCATGAGAGACGCTACGAAAATAGTTGTGTTTGTCATGTTTGTTGAACGGGTTGGAAGCAGGCTGATCGAAATCCTAGGAAATAATTGCAGTAAATGGTCTTAGATGAAGGCTGTTTCGTCCCCTATTCCTTGCACGGCGCAATAATTGAAGATCAACGATTATTTGCCCGCGTTGCAATACCAAATATAGCATTTATCATGCAAAATAAATCATCTGCGTCAACAACATCGCGATGGCAGTGGAACGATTCCGATAGCCCATCGATGAAGGCGGGTAACCACCGTATCTTAAAGGACTTAGTTAGGTAACAACATAAGAAATTTATAGCATGCAAACAAATAAGTGATCGCGACTTCACGCGCGCAGCCATTTTCTAGCCTGTGAACAGTCATCAGCTCTGCCAGAGAGGTACGATTCTCGTATTGATTTTTCGCATTGGTCTGTTTTGTGACGAGTTATTACGCCCGCGATTTGCCTCGTCACAGTCATGAGCACGACCGAAAGAGAACAACGTCGTCATGATTAGCAAAGTTATGTGGGAAAAACGCCAGGCTATTTATTTATTTATTAAAAATGTTGGACATATCGTTTATTAAATTGCAACTAATCTGATAGTTTAGTATATTTCTACTGTACGGTTATTTCTATTCAAACGAAAAGCATACAAGAGGCCGTTTCGCAGCGCTAAAGAATCGCTTGTAGAAATGAATCAGAGTCCAGCTTATACGGCCAGTAGGACTGGTTTACGTAGCAACTGTTTCCAATAGACGTTTCTGTAGGACCATTAGGATCCAATGTAACATGTGTTTTACTCGTAAAACTGCTCAATCCGGTGATTTCTCCAGATTGATCTTTAGAATCATTTAAATGAAGTATGTTATCGATGCGCAATACCGACTTAAAATATTTCCAAAGTTTATTTTTTTTTTTTTTATCTTAAGTAAACGCTTAATTCTAGCTAAATAACGAATTATAATGATTAAACACAGTGACTTTAAACTAAATATCCCTTAGTGCTTGCTGCAATTGTGTCTATGTATATATCTAATAATAACAAGGCTTGAGCAAATTTTCAGCGTGATTTTTAACAGTATCATTATCATATATTTACTGCAAAATTGCTCTTCCGGACAATTTTAGGTTTTCACAAATGACACTAGGTCTTCCGATTTGCCATAGCGAATTGTTGTTAAGTAAATTTTCTCAATCCAGCAGCACTGGCACCTGCAAAAAAAAAGGACACGAACTGAATTAAGGCTCGCATGGCCTCCGATCAGAGATAGCAATCGGACTTTTCGTTGATAAGTTGCTATCGATGGATGAAAATGTTTCTCCGCGTAAAGTCGCCCTGACCCTATAGACAGTCGATTACCTTTTGAACGTACCAAAAAAAACTAACATAGATACTGATTTGTCAGGTAGCGTACAAAGGACAAAGGGACATCAACTAATCATTGTTCAGGCCTTTTTGTTTCGAGCTGTATAGATTATTCTGTCGTATGGTGAATCAGAACGATCAGATTTGTAATCATATCTTCTGTCAATTATTTGTTTAGAGACTTTTCAACGAAAATAATTTTCGGTTTATGTCTATTTTTACTAGTTTTTCGCCTCGACCTGAATGTGTATGAAGCTCTGAAAATGATTACCTATTTACTAGCATGGTTGATCACAATTGAGGCTTCACCTGAAAGACCCGCTGCAGGAACCGATCTAAAAAGCGGAATAGGCCCCTTGTCTATGCTGGATTATTTACATTATCTATACCATAGCATTATTAACGACTGCCATGAAAAGGCGGCGTGTGTATAGCAAGGCATAGTTTCACACATGTGTAACTGCGCTAAAGGCTACTTCCGATGCTACCGAAAGGGTAACAGTCCTGTGTGGCAGCGGAATTTCCAATGGGAAGGAAGCCTGAAAATCATAGCGTTTGTGAGTTTTTCGCACACGATCCCAGATAACTATGCTAATGAATAGACGATACGATAGTTCAATATACCAAGAACGAATACATCGGTCCGGTGCGTACTAAAATGCTATGGTTTACGTCGAAACTATACAATAATGTTTCCCTTTAAAGATTGCAACTAAAGCTTTTCTCTAAGCCGATATAATTTAAAGAATATTTCCATACGGAGCGGAACGAGTTGAGTGACCAATAGTTTTTTTTTCTTTATATGATTTTCTACTTCTGGTAGAAACGATATGAGATAGACGTATTTATAGAACATAACATAAGTGGTGGGGTCTCTAGTGCATCGCGAAGCAGCCTTTCGGAACACCGAACGCGCCAATGAAGTGATCGGTTCTAATCCAGTACTCCGTAACGTAACCACCAAAACGTATGCCTCTGTTTTTAGGAACTTCAAATCATTTATTATACAAAGTATATGCACACGTATAAGAGCATATTTTGTTACGAATTATATATGTTATGATTGGCTTTATAAATATACAATTGGTATTCTGCCGCTTCTTGGGGTAACGTAAGAAGGCATTTTAACACTGACTTTTAATTTAAATAGATTTCCTGGAAATATTTAACTAATTCTAAATTAGTCATCTCCAGCGCGATCCACGAAGAAAATTGGCGCCAATTTTTGCAATAGAGAATTGTTGTTTTTTTTTTTTTATAGGCTAATGTGTAATTCGAACAGCGACGTTTAGTCGCACTAATAAAGAGGCTAATGTATTATATGTCACATGTATATCTTTTGTAGAATCTATTGTAAAGGCGTAGCATAAATTTCGTGTTATATAGCTAAAATGTAGGAATAAACGAAGTTATTGAAATTGCAATCACGACACGTTGCAGCTTGTTCCGAACTTAGCGATTAAGTTATTTATCTTTGTCAGTGACCTTGCCAAACACCGCTTTCTGAAACACCATGCACCGACTTTTTAGAAGGACTAATACCAAAAAGGCTTACCATATATACATACTGTCGCAATTCCCTGCCCCTCAGAACGCTAGCGGGTACTGTTAGCACCAGTATTTTGCCCTACTATGAGCTTGTTACCAAAACGTGGTTATTATAAACACAATTAAACTCGATTTTTTTTTTTTTTTTTTTTATCAACTGGTACTTGCTTTATGTTTGGATTAGCTGGGTCGCAAACGCTTGGCCATAATCGCCTCGTTTAAACGGTGACCTGTTTGCCTATTGAATCTCCGCTCCGTAGGAAACCGGTGGATCAATCTATTTTTTTTTTGGCGACGATCCGGTCCGCCTCTCGGCTGAACGGCCGACACAATCTATCATTCAGGCGCATTTAGATTATGTATCTGTTACTAGTGCTGCTTGCGTCTCAAGTCGCGATCTGATATATACTCGCTATGCTAAAGCAATCGTTAAAGCATAAGTTCCTATTTTATACGTCTGATTAGATAGCGTCTCGCAATCTAACTATTATAATAGTTGTAGTAATACAGACAATAATATTATAGCTTCAATTGGTTAAAAAAGTACCCTAAACCAGTGTAGAATGACGGCTGCCTCACCAACACGAACCTTGCTCACCGGCGTCTAGGACCAAACCAATATATCGATATTTAAATAAATACGTCAACTGACCGATTACCGAATCTTCGTAAATAAATAACACGTTTCCTGGTACGATCGTATTTGAATACGCAGTTGGGCTGTGTGTTGGCGTAGCCACACTTTGCCCATAAACTTTTCGAGAGCCCACCAGGAGGTCGCTTCAGATTCGACTTCACGCATACACGTCAATGTATCACACATAATAACGCCTTTAATGAGGAGGTTATAGAAAAAACAACAGTAGAATAGATTCAATATTTCATGAGCGATTACATTTTCTGTAATCTAACTGATTACAGAATAGATTGAACGCCAGATTTCAATAAGGCCATTTTTTTTCCCTTGAAATAATATGATGGTGTTGTTTGTATAGATTGAAGCGTACGGGAGCTAAAACGTCGGTATTTACGTTGCCAGATGAATTGCCCTGAGCAATTTCCACCTTGACATTGCGTTCGGTAGACAAGTTTAAAATCAAACTGGCCTGCTTTTGATTTTAGGCAATAGAGTTAGGTACGTTATTGACGTTAAAATGCAGCATCAGAAAGTAATCGACCCTCGAGGCGGGTTCACTGTTGGTATCTACGTAAGCTGCGAAGTATCGCTTGCAAACGATCAAAGCCTCGTGCGGATCTTTCATAGAGTTCCACTTTGAACTAAGGCCTGCTTTTCTAATAGTAAAAAATATTTGCTATATTAGTTCTTTATTTGAAAATGCCTATGTCTTTTTTTACGTTTACTTTGCTACCACGTTTTAGGAATACCTAATTTTCGGTAAGGTGAACTATTAAAAAGGATTAGTCAGAGAACGGTCTCGTGAATAATCTGGGCCTCTAAAGGGTCATTCTAAAGCGCCACATGGCTTTACAGCGAAAGTAACTAAGGCAACTTCCCTACACATTTTCGAAATGATATACAATATACATAAGAATTGTTTACGGCGCCTTTCTTGCCTGGTAAAATAACTTATATAATCTGTATTTGTACCCACCTACATTTGGGTCGTTGATTAGGCTAGCTTAACCCAGAAATATTTCAATGAACAGATTCTTTGAGGTCTAGCAATCTGCAACGATATCTCGAAGATATTGACTGGCGCCTTAACACTTTCAACAGTACTAGCGCAATTAATACTTACGCAGAGGGTTTAGGAACGGAAAAATACGTATATCGGATACAAATGTTCCTATAGCATTTCATCCCTCAGCTTGCTACTAATAATTGATATTGTTATTATTAAAATCAAGTCAGAAACATTGTTGTGTAATGTCTTTCTCCATAATAAGTATCTTACCATTTGAAAAATTGACGTTTCACCCAATTTTGCTTATTTTCGCGAAGCGTGACGTGATGGACTGCACTCATAGTAACGTACTGATGTAACCACAAGAGCTGAACTTACTTAGACTCTTATGCAGAGTTGTACAACGATGCTGCATTACTCTTAATTTTGTTGCCCTTTGAAGATATGCAACAAATATAATTATGAAGTTTTCGACTTCAATATGTAATCGAGGTAGCTACGCGTTCATTTCGCTGAAGAATCGTATATGTAGTACAAATATACACATTATGAGATTGTTGCAATTTATTTGGACTATAGTGCAACAAATAATTAATAATATAGATTTTTTTTTATATAGAGTAGTATATTGCATATAATATATAAACGCGTGAAAATAACTTTTTTTTTTCTAAATATGTCAATAAAATAATAACTTCATTATTCAGTAGCTTATTGTTAAGTAAATTATATTGAATACAAGATAAAAATAAATTTTTGGCACGCGAGCATATCGTTATTTCGATCACTTTTTGCTAATTCCAAACGATAAAAATCAACTGTTTATCTATTCGTCGCTAGTTCAGCCTATTAAGCCTAATAAAGCAATAGTTGCACTAAACTGGACTAGTAAGTTTTAACGTAACGGTAGTATTTTAGACATATTATTAAGAAAAAAAAAAATTATTATCAATACGTATAGTGTCTTTCTTTGGCCGTTAAGTGTCTACGTAAAGTCGTCAAAATTACGCTTTGGCGGGTCACCTCATGTACCATGTGTCAGCGTAAAAACGTAAAGATATCATAGCCAAAATAAATTTAGAGGGCCAGTAACATTATCCCTTGGGGACATAACCAATAACATTATGAGAATTGTGAACCTCCAAGCTTTACGCTTTCATGTCCGTGCTCGGTTTGGCTTATTGTTTGCCACTAGTATATTTAGCAAAATATATTTAATAAACATTTTACCCTATATATTCAATATATCCGTGCTTGTTTTTTTTTTCAATCGTTTCAAACAAGCTCATCAAACGTGGAGACCACGAATATCGTTAGCAGAGTCTGAAATCGCTACCGAAGCCGCTGTTGTTGACCTTTTGAAGGAGTTAACGATGAATGGAAACGGTTACGATACGATATCCGCATAAGCACCTCATTCTAAACTTGCAAGTAACAGTTTTCTTGCTAATACTCTATATATGCATGCTTACAAAAGGCTAACCGTAAAAAAAACCATATCAAACTAGACGCATATATGTGTCAAATGGCGCTGCTGGCGAACATGTTTTTTTATTGTAAATTTATAAATTCTGTCTATTCATACATTGTAAAGGGCTTCACGAGGGCATTCCGCTTACTAACCTAATAACATCTAGAGAGATGTAGCTGGGATATTTTACGCTCTTTCCTTTATCACCGTTTCCGAGGTCGGTCGAGAATGAATATACGTCTCTTGTTTTGACCAAAGCCCTAAAATGTATTGTTCAATCAATATGGAAACAAAAAGAAAAATCACCAATTTATGTTGTTTGCTAGTTTATTAACATTATTGTCACATTAATGGTTCGCTTTGAGTATCAACCAGAAATTGTCCATGTATACAGAAATCGTAAAGGGGTGACGCAATCACGAATTCATTAGTCTTAAATGACTTCTCAATTGGCCACTACAACTCACCCTTCTGCTGGCTAATACCCTTTATGTTAGAACTTTACCTAGAATGTTGTATACCATGCATTTAAGTAATTAAATCTCTCGTAGAGAAACGGCAAGAGATGAGACAGCGTTAGTTACAGAAAAACAAAAAAAAAAATTATGACCTTCTTCATATTTATCCTCTCTATATTCATTCGATTGATACGTTTGTAGAACTATCCATAAAATCGAACTGTTCCAGTGGCGTGCAAGAATATGCCGGATTTTTGCCTGGCGTATGGCCACTGTCTGTTCTAGACGGTATGAGAAACTGCGCGTCTTGATTAGGGTATAGATTTTTGTGTGGTTTTAACCATTGATGAACGTCCAGGTTACCTCTAGACTTCGACAATTTTTCGGCAATCGAAAATTTAACGGCGTATTTTTACTAGATGTCGGCCCAGTCTAGAGATATTCCGCGGAGGGGGTGGCGGTGATATATCTACAAACTAATAACGCAAACTGTTGGCACACGTCGAGTATTTACGATCTGTATGAATTCTCATAAAAATGTATGAACCTCTTCTGTATATGTCATTATGTGTAAATGTCTAATTTAATGAACATCATATATATATATATACGCAGAGTACTACAGCTTCAATAAGAATCTTGTTTTTTTTTTTCATAAAAAAACGTCTACAAAAGACCTAGCGTCTAATTACCTTAAGAATAGACGGAAAAACTTCTTTACGTAAGTACGTGGTAATAGTAAAAAAGATTAGCTCTCATTTTTGTTTCTCATAAAATCAACAAGTGCTTCCTCATATTTAGCAAAATATAATAATAATAATAATAATTTAGCATCCTGTAATCGTTACATGAAAGTTTGCATTTTGTCTTGCAGCTATAAATGAGCAATATTCGCTTTCTTCTATCTTATTTTCTATACATAATTTTAATTAAGTAATTATTATTATTATTAATTGAGCCACGTAAAAGAGGGAAGACCCGTTATCGTCAAAGCGACAAAGATATTTCAATAGGATTGTCCAATACGTAAACACCTTTGCGCTCTCCCGTTTTGCCACGTAAATGCTGGCTTGTTAGTTTTTTATAATATTATGAAAGTTCGGCTGAAAATGGAGTCGTTTCTCATTGTGCATTTGACCCCTTCATGAGTGCGACTTGCGTTCCGCTATAATGTACACGTCATAGTCGTGATTGTTTGCATCTTTATGTTTGTTTTATATTATATCTTATGTATGTTTTATGCGTGAGTTGGATTAAGAGTTAGACTTTTTTCATAGAGTGTGTATGTTTCTGTGTGTATCTGTTTAAATGTATGTTTTTGCATCGGCTTGTTGTAAGAACGTGCAGTCAAGACGGAAACGGCTTCCTTCATAACGGCTTGGATGTAACCCGTCAATTTTGCTTTAATCAGTAATAGTCTTTTCAGTTTTTTCCTGTAAAGGCCTGACATTGGCCTATTTGTCGTACTCATAAGTCTACAGCACCCTTCGCTAATTGCTTGATTGCTAGAAGCAACTAGAATTTATCTATTGCTGCGCCGTAACAGAAAGAAGGAGGAAAGGGATAAATATACAACTCATGGCAACACAGTGTGGACATTCTCTTCAGGCTCTTCACCAAGAGGGGCACTTTGCAGGGGCAAAAATTGCAGACCTCGATGCTGACAATAGAAGTCAACCTGTGCGTTAGACAGTTGAAGCAATAGAGGCGCCTATTTTCTCGGCATCCTGTTAGCAGCTCTGTTGAATTTGGTACAGGACACGACCAGGATTGACGCTAATACGAAGAACAATTGGAAGGCGAGCGGTACGAGAACCGAGTGCAAAAGTGAGGACGGTTCATTGTAAAACAGGCCAACGGCGTGCCGATCGCCGGGCCACGCGCAATCCGCCTTCACCTGTGAAAACAAGACACACAGACGAATAAAAGTCATCGTAAGTTGCCGTGCACATACGCATATCTCTAGAGCACGAGGAAAAAGGAAGGCAGTGATATGGACCCGATAGGACTGAATACGGTACGTCTCTAGCGATATTTATTTATACATTCATCAGTAGTTATCTACCAACAGTGTAACTATGTTCGGGTATGACTGTCTCTATACGCAACCTATCACGCCCTACTTGAGGAAACCAGGGAGACCCTTTTAATACATGCAACAGTTAGATTCTATTGAATTAGCGCTGACGCAGGGACCGTTGCGGTTATTAACAACGGTGCCTTTACACCGGCTTTGGAAAAGTTAGGCGTTCTTATAGACGATTACATTTTATGGTCATGAACGAAATCTATCGTACAACATTTTTTTGTTTTACTTTTTTTGTAGATACAGCCGTCGGCCTCCGATCGGGTTGCCTAACTTCATAAGCACACTGCAGTGCGTAAACAATTGCAGTGCAACAGTAGAACACAAACATGTATCATCTGTCGTACTTTTTCCTGTTATACTCTGATTTTTCCGGGATGTTTTTGATGATAATTAGTTTGCGACACAATAGCTATACTATGTATATATAGCACAACATTACAGGCCAAACGATATGACAGAGCATGCTAGCTAGTAAAGGAGTCAGATCTGCAGGGGACATTACCTGAATGCCGTTTTCTTGAAGTACGACGGGATTTCGCGGACATTCATAAACCTGTCTCCTCGACGAGAACTCGTGATACGTCATCTCCTGCATCACCCATTTGAGTGGAGAGACATGCCTACTCCATGCCAAAAGGTACACAATGAAAATTATATTTTTGAAGTCAAATAGGCTTTAATAGTGAGCCCCATGTTCGAAAGGTGGGAAGCCTATGCTCTTGTGGAACCTACGGAAAATATCCAAAAGCTTCCCGATTCAAAACAGGCGAAAATCGATAGAACAAAATGTATTCCTCTTTGTTTTACATTTAAATAGCATAGATCTTACTATTTTTGTAATTATTATCTTCGTAACACTTATCTTCGTAGAAGTCTCAATTACCTGAGCCATTGAGTGAAATAGCTAAGCTCGTTAAGATGGACAATCCATCCTCCCGAGAAGATGAAGATGCTTGAAAGCCCCGCAGTCAAAAGCGCCGCAATATGGCGTCGAGCTGAAACCAACGAGAAGCACATTGCCGCCGATCGCAGTAGTGATAGGTAGAGTAACATGAATCCGAGGAATGGCAAGAAATTAGAAATGTGCTCTTGCGAAGGTATTCCAGCCATTGAGTAGGCCGGAAAAACGTAAGCGCCCATTATCGATAACGACATCGGGATTGAGTAGGTCAACTGCAAAATCAAGCGGCATATTGTACGATCAGTCCTCATTAGTATCCTAGCACGGTTTATTTATTAGTGACGATATTATTCGTTTATGTATATGCAAGCCGTAATCGGTGTTCAGTTATTATAGATCACTTGCCAGATAACTTAACTGTCGAAGGCACAACTTGGCACACGGAAATGTTCAACGTACCGACCTGAGTCGTCGTTATGTAGGCAATTCACAAATCGTTTTGGACCACAGATACCCATCTATTTTGAAAGTACTCGGAGTCGCTCTAGTAAAACTACCGATACATAAGTGTGCTACGTCTCGTAAACAGTTCGTCAAACAAATGAAAAGCTTTCTATTTTTTTAAATAAACGGGACCCAAAACGGGGGCGCAGTCCAGGCCGTGTCTTCATTGCCCTGGTTGATTGGAGAAGCTAGATACAATACAGATCAGAAGTCAGTGTAATCCGTTTTGCCAGCCGACCCCTAACGTACCCGTGGCAGTTTTTAACGTTTAGTTTTTTTCAGGGAAAGTAAAACTACTTCTATTACCAGTCAACGTTCTATGCCGGTGACTGTACGTTCATATCCTAAAGAAAGACCTTATACGAAGAGCGGCCTCTGATACAAACGGATTCTCAGTGGCTCTCAACATGGTATCAAGTCAACAGCAAGACTCGTTTGTACGCCGCCGGGATCCAGATGATGATTTCCTAATAA